>NC_063065.1:11554739-11722239 GCF_018812025.1 Megalobrama amblycephala
AATGCATGAATGTTTCGCCAATCATTCTTACATATTCGGGTCTTTATCGACCCGGATCTGTATCTAACACAGAAGGATCTCTACCTGTCGCGATAATATAAAACTCCTCTGATATTAGAGTAACAATTACAGAAGAATAAAATAAATCATATTTTGTTACCTTTTGGAGCTTGAAAGGGCTCCGTTTGAGCAGATGTTTTATGCCATCACCACTGTCCTCGTCAGAGCTCATTTGCCAGTAAATTCAGCAAATAATAGGCTAGTTTTATGTTTGAGGTCATGAATATGAGCCCATTCGCGATCTCAAACGTATTCTCAAAACTATATAATTTTCAAAATCTTCAAAATCAATATTTTGATCGCTAACAGCTTCACCAGATCCATCCAGTAAGTCACAGTCATGTTTGATTGTGTTCAGTACTTGCTCTGCAGTAAATCGCTGAGCCATTTCATGTTTTTCTTATTATTTCGTTTTCTGTCTGAATGAGTCGTCACTTCAGCATTGTGTATCAGACATTGCCATCTTGTGGAATAAAGGTGAATTGCACTTATTCCGTCATCTAAGATTCAATTATTGTTGTGCAGAAAAAATATACGTACACTCATACACACCTCGGGTCCTTAGCGACCCTATACAATTTTTTACAAAAAATGAATACAAAAATAGGCATTCTTTTATAATTTTATGATTTTTTTCTTGTTATATTCTTTATAATGAATTGTTTGAGGAATACCAAGAAGGTTGATGTCTAACTTTAAAAAATGAATGAGGAGGAGGGTAGTGAATGACGTCCTGGGTCACTAAAGACCCGAGGTATGCATTTAAGGGTTAAATGAGTTAAATAAAGTCTTAAATGACCGTAAAGAGTTGTGAGGACATCCGATGTGTCAGATCCTCGCCAAGTGACAGCAGCCTAATAAAATAACAAAAGACAGAGAAAATCACTCACTGCTCTTGACTGACTTTAATAAGGAAATTAATCTATATTTAATTTATCATTTATGTAGTGATGACTATGAAGTGTTTGATAACTTTATTACATTTCTGTATATTTTCTATCTGTTAGATCAAATATTTAAAACATACTGTCTTTATGTTGTTTCTTTAATAATTTGGACTAAATGTAAAATTATTACAATATTAAAATATATTAAAAACTTTAACGTTAGGTGCAATTAATCATGATTAATTACAGAAAAATGTGTGATTAATTCATTAATTTTTTTAATCGATTGACAGCACTAATTTTCATTAATATTTGTTGAGAATTGCATACTCTCACTTAGAATAAGACCAACATTTAAATCTCTAAATAGAACAATAAAGACCAGTATTTATATCTCTTAATTGCCTTTGAATGCTCAGATGTGACAAGTTAAGAACAATTAAAATTTATGATTACAAAATAAAATGAATTTTTCTGCTTACTTTAAACTTTGAATTTCTTAACTTAAAAATTTTTGAGTTTTGAGTTTTGAGTTGAGTTTTGCCAACTTATTTGGGCTTACAGTGTACCAAAGTATTAAAATAAAAAACTAAAAATGAAATAAACTCAAACAAATAAATATAAATGAACAAAAAACAAAATGAAAGTGAAAACAGGAAATATAAAAAATTCCTGCTCTTCATCCCTTTATATTAAACAATAAATGTCTTCTAACTGACAGTGATAGAGGTGTTTCTCACTGTGGACAGACAAACTGCAATTATTTTTTAATTATTGCAATCATTTTATTGTGCCTGGATTAAGCATAATTGTGTAAGGGCATGCACATAAACACACTTAATCAGACTGCATCACATGCAATAGCTCAACGAACCACAAATTCATCAGTTCCATCACACACACACACACATGCACAAATAAATGGGTGTCAAAGAGTGAGAGACAACACGAGAAGCCTGCAAAGAAAAGCTGTGTAAACATCTATCTTCTCTTTCTGTGTTCAAATAATCTCTATCATTACAACGCAGTTCCAGGCAACAGCTGCCGGACTGCAGGATTACCCAATGAGCCTCCTCCACCCAGCAAATCTGGGGAATGATGGGTCCACCCAAGACGACTGCTGGCAAGGCAATGGGCAGTGGCTAATGTGAACGGATAGCTGTTGTCATGGCCTCTGTCCAACTGCCTGCAGTCTTCCCTGGCCAGAGGATTATTTTTAGCAGATGTTAATAATGGACTCTCAGACATAATCATCATGGCCGCGTAAGCGAGAGGTGCTGTAAAGTGAAACTGTCCCTGTGATTCCTTTAATGGCCATTAAGTAAAACAACAGGCACCCGGCAACATCATCATGCATTAAAAGCCATTAATACAAGTACTTAAAGCTGCCATAGTGAATAAAGCTGATTTAATCTCACGCAACTTGTGTTCGGACTCGGGGTTCATTGACAAAGCTGATTTATCCCACTTCAATCAATACCTCCGACTGATTGTTTTACAACTACACGAGTCCCGAAAGGCAAAGGAGCAGTAAATAACTGGCACGGAGACATTAACTGAAAGGTAATGAAGTCTGCTGCAAGAATTCAACGGGTTTTATTGGTCATACGGACGAATTTAGAGGAAGGGGCATATACTTGTGTCTACAGTGTCAAAGGTTTAGGGTGGTGAGCCGATTTCCACCTAAGGTACACGAGTCATACACTGCTCTACTGTAATTTCACCCTCGCAGCCCATGACATTCACAATTTCACTTTTCTAATCCACTGTGTCCTACAGGTTTATATGAATCTCTTCAATAGATTTGTGTCTGTGTGCAACTGAATGTGTGAATTTGTGAGCGTGATCCAAAAAGACAATAATAGATGGGTTCCCAACCATATAATTTTAGGCAAATTTCGTAATAGTGCATAAAAATGCTGGATGCAAACCCCAAGATGTGAATAAAAATTCTGAAATCTGCATAAAACAAGGTACATGCTCACTTGAGGTGGATACACTGGATATTCTGTAAGAATATATGCGAATAAACTAAGATGGAAACATTTACAGAATAAAAATCTGTTCAAAAGTTTGGAGTCTGATGTTTTTGAAAGAAGACTCTTATGCTCACCAAGACTACATTCATTTTCATCAATAATACAGTAAAAAATAGTAAAATTTTAAAGGTGCCCTAGAACTTTTTTTAAACAATGTAATATAAGTCTAAGGTGTCCCCTGAATGTGTCTGTGAAGTTTCAGCTCAAAATACCCCATAGATTTTTTTTACTTCATTTTTTTATCTGCCTGTTTTGGGGCATAATTAGAAATGAGCCGATTCAGGGTATGTGGCCCGTTAATTCTCGTGCTCCACGCCCCAAGAGCTTGCGCTTGCCTTAAACAACATAAAAAAAGTTCAAACAGCTAATATAACCCTCAAAATGGATCTTTACAAAGTGTTCGTCATGCAGCATGTCTAATCGCGTAAGTACAGTGTTTATTTGGATGTTTACATTTGATTCTGAATGAGTTTGAGGCTGTGCTCCGTGGCTAACGGCTAATGCTACACTGTTGGAGAGATTTATAAAGAATGAAGTTGTTTATGAATTATACAGACTGCAAGTGTTTAAAAATGAAAATAGCGACGGCTCTTGTCTCCGTGAACACAGTAAGAAACGATGTTAACTTTAACCACATTTAACAGTACATTAGCAACATGCTAACAAAACATTTAGAAAGACAATTTACAAATATCACTAAAAATATCATGTTATCATGAATCATGTCATTTATTATTGCTCCATCTACCATTTTTTGCTATTGTCCTTGCTTGCTTACCTAGTCTGTTGATTCAGCTCTGCACATCAAGACTTTAATACTGGCTGCCCTTGTGTAATGCCTCGATCCTGGGCTGGCATATGCAAATATTGGGGGCATACATATTAATGACCCCGACTGTTACGTAACAGTCGGTGTTATGTTGAGATTCGCCTGTTCTTCGGAGGCCTTTTAAACAAATGAGATTTATATAAGAAGGAGGAAACAATGGTGTTTGAGACTCACTGTATGTCTTTTCCATGTACTGAACTCTTGTTATTTAACTATGCCGAGGTAAATTCAATTTTTGAATCTAGGGCACCTTTAAATATTATTACAGATAAAATAACTGTTTTCTATTTTAATCTGTTTTTTTTCTGATATATCCCAACAGCTGCTAAATTCTAACGTAAACTTTTTAGCCAGCCCATCAAATCTAGATATAATCAAGACCATCATCAATTCATCTTAAAGCCAAGTGTATCATCCCAATCCAACAGTACAGAAATGAATTCAATTTTGGAACATGCAAACTATTTAAATTACAATACAAAAGTGAATTAGCTAGAGTGGATGAGATGTATATCAGCAGAACACCATACTAAATAATCAGGCATTATTGCTGAAGTCCTCTTCAATGAGTTTTTAATAAGGTAAGAGCCCAGCTACATTCCACAGATGGCCTGATTTATTGATAAGCTTGAGGAAGCCAAAGAAACAAAATTGTGATCCATTGATGCCCTCTGAAATAGGAAAAAAATCTCCTGGGTAATGATCAAATTTCTTCTCAAGAGTGTGAGGTGGAATTTGATTTTAAATGAGGCAATTAACAGGGCAGAGTTCCTTAGAGAGCCACCAGACTCCATCACAGTGGCACCACAGAAATTATGGTACAAGAACGAGAGAGACCTTCCTGTTGGTTAATGGAGCTGAAAAAAAAAAATGGCTGCTGCCATATGTATAATACATGGATGTGACATATTTGCACCTCTCAGATAAAGATAAAGGCTTGGGTCGAAATTTTGGCTACTGAAAATGTTCGGCCGAAGCAGCTATTTTCAGTTTTTTGGAGGGTCGAGATCACTGACCGAAGTAATTTAATTAGAGCTTCTCCGATGGCAAGTTTCGACTGTGTTCAGTGTCTATTTCATGCACACAACGTGGATAAGCTACAACAGTTAAACATGTCAGCTGTGTGGACTGACAATATTAATTTCTCGATTTCAATCAGTAATGATATGGTTTCTTAAATCTAAATTCTTATAGTCTGTGATATTTTTCTGTTGATGTGTGAACAAAACTTGACTAAACATTTGTAACACACCTGTCATAATTGCACAGATTTGTGCTTTGTTACTTTCAATAAGAAGTAAAGTATCAACGTTAAAATTCTGTCGATTTTATTACAAAATTCAAACAATAAATGCTGTTTTGTCGCTCTTTAAAGGATTGGTTCAGTTCAGAATTTAAATTTCCTAATAATTTACTAACCCCAATTCATCTAAGAGGATTATGTCTTTCATTCTTCAGTCCAAAAGAAATTAAGGCTTTTGAGGAAAATATTCCAGGATTTTTCTCCATATAGTGGACTTAACTCTACCATTGGGTTGAAGGTCCAAATTACATTTTCAAAGGGCTCTACATGATCTCAGATGAGGAATAAATATATATATATATATATATATATATATATATATATATATATATATACACACACACACACACACACACACACACACACACACACACACTTTTTAACCACAAATGCTCATCTTGCACTAGCTTTGCGATGTGCCACGTTGGAAAGGTCATGTGTGACGTAGGCGGAAGTACCGAGGAAGAGTTTATAAAGCAAATTTTCAAAGACTAAGTCAAATGCCCTTTACAAAAAGAGTAAAACAATGATGTTGGACAATTTTGAAAAAATTAGATTTTTGGTTTTTCGCCCTACTGCATTACTTCTGCCTATGTTATGCGTGACCTTTCCAATGTGATTATGTAATGTGTAGCCCATCGCAGGGTTAGTGCAAGACAAGCATTTGTGATTAAAAAGTATATACATTTTTATTTTTTTTTGTTTTAGAAAATGACCATTTGTTTCGTTAGATAAGACCCTTATTCCTAGTGTAGAGTCCTTTGACGCTGCATTTAAAGTGCAATTTTGACCTTCAACCCGTTGGGAGCCGTCCACTATATGGAGAAAAATCCTGGAATGTTTTCCTCAAAAACCTTAATTTCTTTTCGACTGAAGAAAGACATAAACATCTTTGATGACATGGGGAGAGTACATTATCAGGAAATTAATACAGCGTGACAGATCGCTGTAGACGCCTCAGTTTAAGCGTGCCTGAACCGATCATCTCATCTCCTCTTTACTACTACAGTATTTACAGTAAGAAATAAACATGGATGAACACCAGAAGGTATGTTGAAAGATAAATTACAACTTACCGAAATTAGTCATGTCTCATGTAATCATTTAATTAGTGTTTAAATAAAACAGCTTGTAGGCTATACAATGTCACTTAAAGTTACACTTACCTCAAGAAAGCTATTCAGTGTTTATAATATGTCCATATTCTTTAAAATAATCACCAGTTTAATTACTTAATAATTTACTTCACTATAATAATTACACTGACCTCACCAGCTAGTTTAAAATGAATAAACAAGCCTTCCTATTCATCAGCATTCCTGCTTCTTGGTGGCAAAGCTGTGTTAAGTTCAATACACTATGATCTTGAATTAACCTAGAGGCCCCCAACAATCTTCCTATTCTAATCAGGAAGATAGTGACACAATTAAAGAGTCAAACTTCTTGTCAGTAATTTAATTAAGCCGGGTGCTATGCCACGTTGCATACTAAGTGCTGTTACCCAGGTGATATGACTTTAATAAATCCCTGCCTGGATGACTGCTGATGGAAGCTGAAGTTGTAGTCTCTTAAGACCTGTGTGTCTTTGCTCACTCGACTGTAACTGGTAACAAATACGTTGACAGAACAGGTCCAAACTCCACTTCACATCATCAAACCTGAAATAATTAGGCTGCGCAAAGGCGAGCGGAACGAAGGCCCGTCAAGAAGTTGTTATCCTTTGTTACACAATTATTACTAAAGTGACATCACATCAAAAGAAGATGACACGCCACACAACGAGTCCTTGGTTTGCTGTAAAAGGCGAGATGGGTGAAGCGAAGGTGCATTTCTGAACTGCCGATGCTCATTACTAGGCCTGCAACCACAGAATTCCAGCAGGAAATGCAACAGATTTCCAAAGAATTCCAATGCCTATGATTGATAAACATCAACTCAACCTCCCTTGCATGTTTACTCATTGAATATTCAGGGGTATATGATTATTTTTTGTAGCAGCCAAAGTTTTGGACACACCTTTATTATTATTATTATTTCCCACAATCCAGAATAATAGTAAATCTACAGATGCTATGAAATAACAAAAAATGGAGGTATGGCAATTATGTAAAGACCAAAAGAAATTTAATGGTGCGTTCACACCGGACGCGACTTGCGCGAATAAATCGCGCTATTCGCATGTAGTTGGACGCTTGAACATTTTGAGTTTACTCGCTTCATTCGCGCGTGAAAATCCCTTCACAACAGACGCGAATTTGCGTCATGAGAGGGGCTCTCCCGCTCCTTTATGTGTCCCAGACTCTCCCACTGCTTTCTGCACACTTCCTCTGAATAAACACAACTTATCAGTGGGGAAATAATTGTAAATTACAGCGAATAAGCTCAATTGGTCGTCTTTAGTTGGCTTGTAGTCTTAATATGTATGTATATATATATATATATATATATAGCTCAAATTGAGTAAAGACCGTTTTTTACAACTTGTCAGATTGTCCGACCTCCTCACTCACTTTCTTTCAAACACGATCCTTTTTATTTCTGTTTCTATAAATGTCTGAAGATGTACAGCGACGATGATTTTGTCCTCCATTGTTGTTTTGAATTTCTGCCTCAGCTCGCTACGTCACGTCACTACTAGAGCAAGCTCCTGATTGGTTAACGCGGCGCAGAAATTCGCCAAAGTTCCGATTTTTCAACTTGCGCGAATTCGCGCCGCGTCATTCGTGCGAATCGCGCCGCAGGATGTCAATTCGTGTCTTTGCATTGACTTAACATGTAAATCACTCGCGCTTACCGCTTCATTCGCGTCCGGTGTGAACGCACCATTAAAGGGAACCTATTATACCCCTTTTCACAAGATGTAATACAAGTCTCTGATGTCCTCAGAAGTTTCAACTCAAAATATCCCACAGATCATTTATTGTAGCTTGACAAATTTGCCCCTATTTGCCGTTTTTGTGTGTATCCCTTTAAATGCAAATGAGCTGCTGCTCCTGGCCCCCTTTCCAGAAGAGGGCGGAGCTTTAACAGCTTGTGCTTCGGTTGCTCAACAACAAAACTGGAGAATCTCACGCAGCCAAAATGAAGAACCTTAGTGCCATCATGTTAATCCTAATCAAGGACCCCTTTAAACAAATAAAAATCCTCAAAATTCAAAGCCACACTCTGTTTAGATTACATCTATACACACTCAGAGCATTCTGGGATATGTTTCCAAAAGTACTGAAGTTGTTACATGCTGGGTACAGGTTGGCTGCTTTACTCTGCACAACTAATAAATAAATATTAATAAATAGTTATATTTTAATTAATTCATTTTTAATTATATAGTAATAAATTATAAGTTTCATACACAGGTATATTTTATAAGCTACAATTTAAAAGACAGAGGTCTATAAGATTTTTGGTAACACTTTATTTTAGGGTCTTTTAACGAGTTGCTTATTAGCATATTGCACATTAGAATATTGGCTATTTATTAGTACTTATTAAGCACATATTAATGCCTTATTCTCCATTCTTAATCCTACCCAATACCTAAACTTAACAACTACCTTACTAATTATTAATAAGCAGTAAATTAGGAGTTTATTGAGGGAAAAGTTGTAGTTAATAGTTTATATGTGTTTCCCATACTAAAATGTTACCAGATTTTTTAATGTTTTTGAAAGAAGTCTCTTGTGCTTTTATTTGATTAAAAAATACAGTAAAACAGTCATTTAAAAAAACAATTTAAAATGTAAATTATTCCACATGATCCTTCAGAAATCATTCTAATAACATTTGGTGTTCAAAAAACATTTCTTTTAATTATCAATGTTGAAAACAGTTGTGCTTCTTAATATTTTTGTGGCAACTGTGATATTTTTTTTCAGGATTCAATAAAGAATAGAAAGCTCAAAAGAACATTTTTTTGAAAAGGAATCATTTGTATCATTATAAATGTTTAATACATTTTATAGATTACATTTTACACATTCCAACTGAATTCTGCAAGTTTTTTTCTCTTAAGTACTTCTGAAATTGTAAAAAGTTTATGCTTGCTCATTACCTTGATGAACTATATGCAAATTGTGTTGAGATGCTGCATTACTGAATGACATTATGGCAGAGCAATGGATACAGATGTGCCTCTCTCGCCTCAACAGGACAACTTTAAAGAGAGATACATCAGAGGATACACATCTAGAGGTCAGGTTGCATCTGACATGAAACATTAAATGAATGTTTCTGAAAGCCTGAGATGGACGATCTCTGGGGTCTCCGGAGCGTCAGATCTACTCCATCAGCTGCAGCTCCACAATACTGATGAAAATGATCATATCACGGAGTAAGTGACAGAGGAAAGCCATATCCTGAATCTCTGAAGATTGCCTCCATGGTGAATGGGTTTGTTAAGATGATCTGGAACGCTCAAAGTTGCGTCCGAGTATGATTCTCTCTGACTCATGTGATGAAAGATGACAGTTGTCCTTGGAACTATTCCCTCAGAGGCTCTAAGGTCAGACTACATCCAAGGACATACATGTCAATTAAAGAGGAATGAAGAGGGGGGCAGGAACGTGTGCACCAGTGGAGACATGGCGTGGGTGGTCAGTAGATATGAAGCAAAGCCTATTTATACAGGGAAAAAATCAAGTGACAATGTGAAAACACATAGAGAGGTGATGAGTGGACAATGTTAGCCCAGTGACATAGTGCTCATTATAGAGAGTATCCAATTAAAAATGGATTTACACTGATGAGCTTGGGAGATGATATCTGAATAGGTGGTACAGGCCAGGTTTAACTAATTATTGTAACATATACGCAGACACATTCACAAATGATGGATACGCCTCTACAACTTCATATTTATAAAGTTCCTTTTTAATGTTTGTTTAAATGTTTTAGAAAAATTGTGTTGAAAATTCAAAAAATCTATTCAAATTATATGTAATAAAAATTCTTAATACATCTTATTTTTATATATAAATTATCTTAAAGGGTTAGTTCACCCTAAAATGAAAATTCTGTCATTAATTACTCACCCTCATGTCTTTCCAGATCTGCAAGACCTTCGTTCATCTTCGGAATACAAATTATGATATTTTTGATAAAATCCGATGGCTCAGTGAGGCCTGCATTGACAACAAGTTAATTTACACTTTCAGATGCCCACAAAGCTACTAAAGACATATTTAAAACAGTTCATGTGACTACAGTGGTTCAACCTTAATGTTATGAAGTGATGAGAGTAATTTTTGTGCACCAAAAAAAAAAAAAAACTATGTTATTCAACAATATCTAGTGATGGGCGATTTCAAAACACTGCTTCATGAAGCTTCGAAGCTTTATGAAACTTTTGTTTCAAATCAGTGGTTCGGAGCGTGTATCAAACTGCCAAAGTCACGTGAACCACTCAGACTGTCCTCCAAAAAAAAAAAAAAAATGACCCTATAGGTCATTTTTTAAGCACCATTACGACCTATATTTACATTTTAAAGTCATGCGACCCTCTAGCTGGCGTAAAAATAATGACAGAGTCGCGTTACGTCTGTCGCCATGAAATGATGTATGACTGTCGTTGCCAATCAAAATGCGTGTTCATTTAAATGCAATGTGTGGACATTTTTACAACATTTGTCCTATTTCCATTTAGCAAAACTCTTTTTTTTTATTAACGACTACACCCACCTTATGAGCACATATGTTCCCTGGGATCGAACCCACGATCACATGATCACATGATTGCATATTGTTATATATCGCAATGCTCTACAAATTGAGCTACACGAAAGCTGAAATATGACGCAGATAAAAAGGAACAATGCATTAAAATGAATGTGTCCTGTTGTCCATAGGGGCGCAACTTTAGTAAACGCTCCTATGGGTCGTATTTCAGGGAAGTGACAAACGTCCGACATAGGCATATTGGTTGGAGAACATGTTGGAACCACTGAAACTTCGAAAAACTTATGACGTAACCAAGCCTCGTTTACTGAAGTCATGTTACTTTGGCTCTCTGAACCACTTATTCTAAACAAAAGATTCGTAAAGCTTCATGAAGCAGTGTTTTGAAGCAATAAGCAGTGTTGTTATTTTGTTTTTTGGTGCACAAAAAGTATTCTCGTCGCTTCATAACATTAAGGTTGAACCACTGTAGTCACATGACCTGTTTTAAATATGTCTTTAGTAGCTTTCTGGACATTTGAAAGTGTAAATTAACTTGCTGTCAATGCAGGCCTCGCTGAGCCATCGGATTTTATCAAAAATATCTTAATTTGTGTTCTGAAGATGAACGAAGGTCTTACAGGTGTAGAACGACATGAGGGTGAGTAATTAATGAGAGAATTTTCATTTTTGGGTGAACTTTTAAATATGTGATTAAAATAATATCAAAGTTTCCCTTAAAATTATTTTCTACTACGATACACATCAATACACATACAATCTGCCACTCTGCATTCTTGATATCGCCATGTGCTTCAGCTATCGAATAACCCATATCAGATGACCATTAATCTATGTCTAAATATATACAGCACAAACGCTTTCCTCTGAGCAGATCTTATGGAACAAGAAAGCTAGCAAGTTCTCTGCAAGAGATCAGATAAAGTCTATAAACGACCAATTCCACTATGGATCCTTGCTGAAAGCAGTCTGTGGGAATGGATTTTGTAGCTTCCGCGAGATCTGAAGGTGGTTTAAAGCCGAGATGCCATCTATTTGTCGCAGCATGCATCCAAAAGGTAAGCAGAGCTGAAAATAATCCCATTCAATAAATCTCTATTACAACATGACAGTGCAACAGGCTCTCAAGGGACCTGCATCCCAATTAGATTAAAAAGACTTAATGTCCTATGGTGCTATTTCAGGTCTTTTCTATATATAAAACCCCTAAAAACACACTTTAGCACTGTGCGCACATAAAGCCTCACCTTCCTCTAGGCATGCTGTGCCAGACCGCAACCTGTCAGAAAACACGTCAGAAACCATCTTCATGAAGCTCAGTGCAGCATCTGACTCCTTGCTTACTACAGCCTCAGATAAACAGCACGGCCATGTCTGAAGCAAAGAAAGCTGGGGTAATGAAGGGCAGAGTGCCTCCTGGACCCCCACATCCTATCAGAGAGTGTGTACAGAAGCATTATGCATGTCCCCTGGTGCTTTGTGTTTCACCAAGTTTGGATCTGACTCCGCAATTTCACAAGAGACTTTATCTCACAATTCAAACTTTTTCCCCCCTCACAATTCTAAGTTTATATCTCACAATTTTCCTCAGAATTGCAAGATATAAACTCAGAAGTCAGAATTCTGAGATAAAGTAATTTTATATTTTTTTTATTCTGTGGTGGAAATTATAAAAAAAAGTGCAAGATGTAAACTCAGGATTCCTAGAAAAAAAATTAAAATTGCAAGAGGTAAACTCAGAATTCAGAGTGAAAAAAGTCAGATTTGAAAGATGTAATCTCACAATTAAGACTTTATATCTATAAGTTAAAGGGGTGGTTCGTTATGATTTCATGTTTTTAACCTTAGTTAGTGTGTAATGTTGCTGTTAGAGCACAAACAACATCTGCAAAGTTACGATGCTCAAAGTTCAATGCAAAGGGAGATATTTTCTTTTAAAGAATTCTCTGTTTAAGGACTACAACAAACGGCTGGTAGGGACTACAACGAGCTTCTTCCAGGGTTGGTGTCATCACTAACCCTAAAATTTACATAAACCCTGCCACCAAGAACATGCAACAAAGAGGTGATGCCATGTTATTGCAATACAGTCCATAACACAAATGCAAGAGCATGTCATAAAAGCAAGATACCAACATTACAGATTATCATGACAGAATATACTAATAAATGACTTTGAAATATTCCACATCAGCTACATAAATTAAGCAACTAACCATTCAGAAACGTCCTGTTGCATTCTACATGTTGTCACTTTGTCTTAAAGGTGCCCTAGAACTTCTTTTTAAAAGATGTAATATAAGTCTAAGGTGTCCCCTGAATGTGTCTGTGAAGTTTCAGCTCAAAATACCCCATAGATTTTTTTAAATTAATTTTTTAACGGCATTATTAACTATGCACCGATATATAGGTTGCGGCCCCTTTAATTCTCGTGCTCCCCCTCCCCCGGAGCTTGCGCTTGCCTTGAAGAGCATAAACACAGTTTACACAGCTAATATAACCCTCAAAATGGATATTTACAAGATGTTCGTCATGCATGCTGCTTGCATACATCGGATCATGTGAGTATAGTATTTATTTGGATGTATTACATTTGATTCTGAATGAGTTTGAGGCTATGCTACGTGGCTAAAGCTAACATTACACACTGTTGGAGAGATTTATAAAGAATGAAGTTGTGTTTATGAATTATACAGACTGCAAGTGTTTAAAAATGAAAATAGCGACGGCTCTTGTCTCCATGAATACAGTAAGAAACGATGGTAACTTTAACCACATTTAACAGTACATTAGCAACATGCTAACGAAACATTTAGAAAGACAATTCACAAATATCACTAAAAATATCATATTATCATGGATCATGTCAGTTATTATTGCTCCATCTGCCATTTTTCACTATTGTTCTTGCTTGCTTACCTAGTCTGATGATTCAGCTGTGCACATCCAGACGTTCTGCCCTTGTCTAATGGCTTGATCATGGGCTGGCATATGCAAATATTGGGGGCTTACACCCCGACTGTTACGTAACAATCGGTGTTATGTTGAGATTCGCCTGTTCTTCGGAGGTCTTTTAAACAAATGAGATTTATATAAGAAGGAGGAAACAATGGAGTTTGAAACTCAGTGTATGTCTTTTCCATGTACTGAACTCTTGTTATTCAACTATGCCAATATAAATTCAATATTTAATTCTAGGGCACCTTTAAGTCTCTTCATCATTGTCCGACTCCGGTTTGAACATAAAAGGCTAAACAGTTTCTACTAACACTATGTGCTAACATGAGCTCTAAACCCCGCCCTCTGCTTAGGAGCAGCAGCTCATTTGCATTTAAAGGGACACACACAAAAACAGAGCGTTTCTGCTCACCCTCAAAAAGTGACAAATTTAATATGCTGTAAAAAATTATCTGTAAAGTATTTTGAGCTAAAACTTCACATAAACACTCTGGGGACATCAGAGACTTATTTTATATCTTGTAAAAATGGCATTATATCAGCTCTTTAATAACTTTATATTGTAATGACTGAACCAATCAAACACCATTGTTCCACTAAATCTTCACAACCCCTTACCCAGGCAGTGTTCATGATGTCTGGTTTCCCCACTGAGGATTGTCACCCTTTTGCTTCACTCATTTTTTACCCTTGTATGCACAATTGTGTGTGTGTGTGTGTATGTGTTTGTTTAGATTAGTTGTGTTTGTAATTTAGTTAAATAAAACCTTTGTACACATTCATGCGAGTTGATTCTGGTCTGCTTATACAAACCAATTTCAATTTAACAATCATGATCTGAGTTGATAGAAGATCAATACTGAGTGTTCGCTGGATGAACAGATTAATTGATTGTAATATTAATTCAGCTACATGAAGTTAATTTGATTAACTGATCCAAATATTTATAATTAATTATAACGAGTTATGATTATTATTCATATCTCCCTTCTGAGCTAATGTGCTATTATATCTTGCAATTGTAATATTGCAATATAAACTTACAACTGTGAGAAAAAAAAGAGTTAAAAGTTGCAATAACCTTCTTTGTAATTATTATTCTGTGGTGGAAACAAGCTTTCACACATGTCTCATGTCACCCGCAAGGAACAGGTGATATCTGGTAAACAGCAGTGATTTGTGAGGCTGCCAGCTAAAAATTCTCTCTCTACTTTTCTTATCATGACAAGTGCAGTCTTTCATTGTGATGCCACAGTACAAAGGAGAACGAATACGCTAGTTCACCGCAATAACATGAGAGAAGAAATGACAAACTCCCCGGTGTGATAAAAACACAGATTAGGGCTCTAAATGGTGGACGTTGGTCAGGAACTTAAAGCAAAACCCTTTATGGCCATTCAAATCTTCAGTGAAAATGTTTCCACAGCTGTACTGATACAAAACCTGCAAGAGATTGACGCTACGCCATGAACAATTGTACTACTGCTTCCAGAAACTCCTACACAGATAATGCTGGGAAAAGTGTGAAAGAAAAAGATGAATGCAGCCTCTCAAGATGAGTGATCCATCAATACATGTGCTGGGAGATCTGTGTGGGTTTTTTCTCTGTTTGCTTTGAATAAACTCTAAGACAAAAGGTGGATGACAAACACAGAGAACGTGTGAGTAAAAGCGGGGTGGGAAGATGTTTAATTCATGATTCCACCTCTTCAAACAAAGATAGACCAAAGTTTAAACATTCTTTAGAAGTTCTCGCTGATGTCCAACAAGATTAGCCAGAAAACTTCTAAATCAACATAAAAGCTTTGCACACTATGCTTAACCCTTGGTTAAATGTCTCTTTTAACCCATGAGTAAAGGTCTTGTTTCACACTAGCCATTCTGAAATAGGGTTAGTGCAACTTTTAACCTTTCACTGTTTTATCATAGAATGTAACTGTGAATTGTTTAGCAATCAAAGCTTACTTTGTAAACTCATAGAAATATTCTGAGGACAAACTTTAAATATGCCGAACAGTTACAACAAACATTTCTCACAATTTTTGTCCTGTTTTTGTAGTATGTTTGTAAAGACAGTAGGTCCATTTATGAGGCCAAATTTACACTGATGGAAAAATAATAGGTATTAAAACAACCCATATACTCATTGTGTACATTGTGTGAACAATTAAAGGATTAGTTCACTTTCAAAAAGTTTTTTCCTGATAATTTACTCACCCCCATGTCATCCAAGATGTTCATGTCTTTCTTTCTTCCGTCGAAAAGAAATTAAGGTTTTGGATGAAAACATTCCAGGATTATTCTCCTTATAGTGGACTTCAATGGCCTCCAGACGGCTGAAGGTCAAAATTACAGTTTCAGTGCAGCTTCAAAGGGCTTTAAACGATACCAGACGAGGAATAAGGGTCTTATCTAGATAAATGATCTGTCATTTTTGAAAAATAAATGTAAATGTATATGCTTCATATAAACAAATGATCGCCTTGCACGTGCTTCCGCCAAAACCGCACTTCCGTATTCTTCAAAAAACTTACGCTGTATGACCTACACCTTCCGTATTCTACTTACAGAATGAACACAGCGCCAGTTCCGTTTCTTCCGTAAGTAGAATAGGGAATGCGTAGGACATACAGCGTAAGCTTCTTGAAGAATACAAAAGTGCGGTTTTGGCGGAAGCATGTGCAAGGCGATCATTTGTGTTTATAAAGCATATACAGTTGTATTTTTTTCGAAAATGACCGATCGTTTTCCTAGATAAGACCCTTGTTCCTCATCTGGTATCATTTTAAGCCCTTTGAAGCTGCACTGAAATTGTAATTTTGACCTTCAACCGTTTGGTGCCCATTGAAGTCCACTATAAGGAGAATAATCCTGGAATGTTTTCATCAAAAACCTTAATTTCTTTTCAACTAAAGAAAGAAAGACATGAACATCTTGAGTAAATTATCAGGAACATTTTATTTGAAAGTGAACAAATCCTTTAAATGCTCAATATTGACTAATGCAAACAACAACAACAACAAAAACCAAAACCCAAAAAAACCACTAATATCAGACAAAAACCAATATCATACCAATCCCCAAAATAATAACTCCCCAATTATATGATTGTTAATCCCCAATATAGAGACTCTAACTAACAAAAAACAAAACAAAACAAAACAAAACTCCAGAAAACTAAGTAAATAACAAAACCAGGAAAACCAACTGTGGCAAAAAGTCTTTGAATACCTCCTACTGAACAACAGCAAGGCCAAACAGGGAATACCTAAAGTTCTTTCCTGTACATCAGTAAGTAAAGCTCTTTCAACAGCAGCCTCCTCTTGCGTTGCTCTTCAGTAAAGTGCACAGAAAATAGGTAATGCTTCTGGGAACACCGTAAGAAATGCCATATTAAATTTTTACTGCCTTGGTCCATTTAGAGTTCAATCTATTTTCAGAGACAGGCAGAGGAAGTTAAGGCCATAGCAAACAAACAAACTTACACCAGCATCACAAAACCATCAGCTAGACTGTTGAAAGTCAAAAGCTCTATGGCTAGCATTTCAAGAAGGCTGCATAAAATATTCAGATTACAAATTTAGCATTGATAGCTAATGTGTCCATTTCATTATGGTGATGACCAAGGAAAATGAGTTCAAAAGACTAATGTGAACTGATAAATGGATCAAAACGTCTGCCTTAGTTTTTTGAGTGTTAATGACACAATCCTCAGTGGCCCAGACAGAGTTATGACTGGTTGGGTTTGGCCTAAATAATTTGACAATTCAAAGCATACAGGAAGAAAAGAGAAAGAACAGACATCAGTCCAAAGGCTCAATGAATGCGATATTTCAGCCTCTGGAAATCCATGCCCTTACTTTTAGCTTGAACTGCATCCAGTGTAGTTTTTATACCCTGTGACTGACTAACCGTTATTTGATGTATGATATATGACAGACACGTGCTGTACATGTCAACTGTATCTTTGAGGTCTGGAAGTGGTGGAGATGAGGAGGAACCAGAGGAAAGTGGATTATTGCTTATTCTTTGGCACAATAAAAGAAGATTCAGACCTCTACTGGCAAAAATGCTACCAACTTAAAAAAAAAAAAAAGTAGCTCAGCTGCTGTAGAAATAATTAACGAGGCCATATTATGCCCTTTTACTAAGTTTTGATTTTGTTTATTGGGTCTACTAGAATAGGTTTTCATGCTTAATGTTCATAAATCATATTATTTTTCACATATTTTACATTATTGCACCACCTTTCTTCCTACACTCTAAAAAATGCTGGGTTAAAAACAACCCAAGTTGGGTTGAAAATGGACAAACCCAGCGATTGGGTTGTTTTAACCCAGCGGTTGGGTTAAATGTTTGCCCAACCTGCTGGGTAGTTTTATTTAAACCAACTATTGTTTAAAAATTGCTATATGGCTAGCTTAAAATGAACCCAAAATAGTTGGGAAATTAAAAACCAGATGCAATTAGAGGCAACAATAATAGACAAAAGGTGAATGTTTATTAATAAGCTTTAATATTTTATTAATATAAATTTAATAGTTTAATAGTTTATTAATATAAATTTATTAATAAGCAATTTAATAAATGTTTATTGTTTAATAATTATTCATTGAACATTAATAAATGTTCATTTCCAACATACTTTGGGTTAATTTTAATTAAGCAATACAGTAATTTTTAAACAATAGTTGAGTTAAATAAAACTACCCAGCAGGTTGGGCAAACATTTAACCCTACCGCTGGGTTAAAACAACCCAATTGCTGGGTTTGTCCATTTTCAACCCAACTTGGGTTGTTTTTGACCCAGCATTTTTTAGAGTGTAGTCTGTTAGTAACTCTCTGTGTAGTTGCTGTCTCTATGAAGCCCCTCCTTCTGAAAAGTGCATTGTGCTTTTATTGGTTGACTCGACCAGTGTTTTGTGATTGGTCAATCGCTTCCAGCGTGTTTTGGAAATGCCCTTACCGTAACTGCAAATTTCAATATACTGTTAACGCAACTGAATCAGGCCTTGCCGCTTTCTTTTGTGTGGACTTTGTGAACTTTGCAGACCTTTTTCATGCTCAAACAGCAGAATAAAAAAAAAAAAAAAGAAAGTTGAAAATGTAAAAAAGCATAATAGGTCCTCTTAAAATTGACAATAATCAAATATGCTTTTCTAACTATGCTCTCATATGTGTAGCATTTGGAAATCCAATTCATTTTAGGAAATTGGTTCATCCATCAATGATTCAAGAAACAAAAATCACGCACTACATTTTTCAGATTAGATATAGAATGTAGTCCTTTTTTTATTATTAAGAGTCTGCATTTAATCGTTTCACCATTATTGACATGTTCAGTATTATTGTGCCAGATCAGTATTGCTAATAAAACTAGACACCCCAATACATACAGATATTGTTTGTAGCTAGTAGTGTAGCAAACTACCTTTTAAAAGTAGCTTTATAGTAGCTTAGCTACTTTACATTTTGAGTATCTTACAGCTATTTGATTTGCATGCTGAGTTTATGCCATAGTTTGATGCTTCGCTTTTTATTTATTTATTTATTGAGCAATGTGGACGCAAGTCAAATGAAAAGGTCTTACATATTTAAATATTTCAGTCAATGCAAGATGCTTTGATGGCCTGTTGTACCTGACAGCTTGAAATTATATTTTAATGACTTTTTGAATGTTCAACATTTCACGTGCTTCACCTTAACATTAACACCTGAAACTCTATTGTCTAAAGGAGGTCATATTATTTGCATATTATAGCAGTAGTCAAGTAAGTTAATGACTTTCTGCCCTGTGTGTGTGTCAGTATTCTGTTATTATTCAAGCATTGTTTACACAGAGACAGATGCATTCCCCTCTTGTTGCCCTGTGCGGTGGGACTTGCTCAATAACAGCGGTGTCTCTGATGAGACAAGCTGCCAGAGGACCATATGGACGGCTGTCAGTACCACACTGTCTTGTCTCCTATCTCAAATCTCCTGGTTCCAGACAGCGTCCTGACCTGACAGATTCCATACTGACAAACAGAGACCTTAGATACACCTATGGTGCTTAAACGATGATAAAGAGAACTGAACAAGCCAACAAACATCAAAAGGAAAAAAGACAATTAAAATAATAAAACTCATACAGTCTTTAGCAGCCAAACAGCACCAAAAATACGATCAAAGGAAGTGGGATTTTATAGCTAGGTGGAGCCAATGCATTAACAACATGCCGCAAGATGCAGGCTGCAGAAACAAGGGCTTGTTCAAATTTAGTTAGAGGGGGATTAGACCGCATGAGCACAGTCCCAGGGAGAAGCTACTGTATTCCCTTCCCTTAAGCTAGCTAAAGGTTATATTTGATATGCATGCATACATTTGTCACTGCAAATCCTCTTCATTGCAGTGTGACAAATTTTAATGGGTACCCAATTTACCTAACAGTGATAACCAGGTGGCTATATTGTGTATGTGTTAATGGCGTTAAATTACTATGATGTAAACAGTGGCTCATGATTATTATTGAAGGTTCTGAAGGTATGCACATGGCAACTTGTGATATGCAACGCAACCTGTTTCTCATGTTCTCCTTGTTCACCTGTACAGATCCTATGCCACTACAGAAACAAAATGTTTTTGAAAGAAGTCTCTTATACTTACCAAGGCTGCATTTATTTGATCAAAAATACAGTAAAAACAGTAATATTGTGAAATATTACAATTTTAAAATAATTGTTTTATATTTCCATATACAGTACAGTCCAAAAGTTTGGAACCACTAAGATTTTTAATGTTTTTAAAAGAAGTTTCGTCTGCTCACCAAGGCTACATTTATTTAATTAAAAATACAGTAAAAACAGTAATATTGTGAAATATTATTACAATTTAAAATAACTGTTTTCTATTTGAATATATTTCACAAAGTAATTTATTCCTGTGATGGCAAAGCTGAATTTTCAGCATCATTACTCCAGTCTTCAGTGTCACATGATCCTTCAGAAATCATTCTAATATGCTGATCTGCTGCTCAAGAAACATTTAATGTGTACAATTGTACAAAATATTTGTGTACAATATTTTTTTTCAGGATTATTTGATGAATAGAAAGTTCAAAAGAACAGTGTTTATCTGAAATCTAATCTTTTGTAACATTATAAATGTCTTTACTGCCACTTTTGATTGATTTAATGCATCCTTGCTGAATAAAAGTATTCATTTCTTTCATTTCTTTTCAAAAAAATAAAAATAAAAATTCTTACTGACCCCAAACTTTTGAATGGTAGTGTATAATGCTACAGAAGCTTTGTATTTCAGATAAATGCTGTTCTTTTGAACTTTCTATTCATCAAGGAATCCTGAAAAAAAAAAGTACACAACTGTTTTCAACATTGAAAATAATCATAAATGTTTATTGAGCAGCAAATCAGCAAATTAGAATGATTTCTGAAGGATCATGTGACACTGAAGACTGGAGTAACGATGCTGAAAATTCAGCTTTGCATCACAGGAATAAAATACTTTGTCAAATATATTTAAATAGTACACAGTTATTTTAAATTGTAATAATATTTCACAATATTACTGTTTTTTACTGTATTTTTAATTAAATAAATGTAGCCTTGGTGAGCAGACGAAACTTCTTTTAAAAACATTAAAAATCTTAGTGGTTCCAAACTTTTGGACTGTACTGTATTTAAAAATGTAATTTATTTCTTTGATTGCAAAGCTGAATTTTCAGCACCATTACTCCAGTCTTTAGTGTCACGTGATGCTTCAGAAATTCTAATATACTGATTTGGTGCGCAAGAAACATTATTATCAATGTTGAAACGGTTGAGATGCTTAATATTTTTGTGGAAACTGTGATACGTTTTTACAGGATTTTTTGATGAATAGAAAGAACAGCATTTGTGTGAAATAAAAATATTTTGTAACATTATACCTTTCTTTACTGTCATTAAGGGCTTTCGCACCAGAGGAACCTTTTCATAGATCCTATATTGGCTGAAGTTTTGCCGTGTTCACACCACAGGAACTAGGGACGATTTTAGTTCTAGGAACTCCTTTTGGGGACACTTAATTAGTTCCTATTTCAAAGTAGGGTCTAAACCAGCACTTTAGGAACTATCAGTAAGTGTGCGTTGATTGGTCAAACGCATGTCAAACACCGGCGTTGTGCCAAATTCCTACTCCCGCCAAATTATTACCCACCTAGTATTGGTAGGTTTAGGATTAGGGGTGGGGTTAGGATTAGGCAATCAGATAGCGACTTTAATGAGGGGGGTAATAATTTAGCAGGGAGTCGAAATTCGGCACAACACCGGCACCCGGCATTTTTAAAAAACTTGTAAACATATTTACTTCAAAAACATGGAAATAGCGATAGCGGCATTTACCTGTTGTCTGCAGAGTTCTTTTCTCCACCTCGATGGTATGTAATACTAAAAGTTGTCATAGGAGATTTTGTCTCATAGCCCCACTTTTTGCTCTTTCAGTCATGTAAATGATGTGTTTACATTCCAGCTCCGTTATCACAAAACCCACGACACACAAACACGCTTCAGAGTTCCTACTCCCAGTGGGAATGCAACCAGGAACATGGCCCAGGGGAGAAATTAGTTCTCTGGAAACTATCCTTGTGGCTAGTTCCTAGAACTGAGTTCCTAGAGCTATTCAGTGTGAAAGCCCCTACTTTTGATCAATTAAATATAGACCAATCTGTCCTGAAAAAAATTATTAATTTCTTTTTTTCTTTCTTTTTTTTTTTTTTTTTTAATATGTGTGAAATTAAAATTACTCAAATCTTGACATACAAAAACATGAGGGTGAGAAAATGTTAAACTTTTTTAGGTGAACTATTCCTAATGCAAAAAAGCCAACTGAGTAAGAAAAATATTTGTTTTTTTAATAAAAGAAAAAAAAAAAAATTAAAATAAGTAAAAAAAATTCTCTGAAAATAAGTCTCATTATAATTGTTGTACTTTCAATAGCTCTAATTTTGCCTTTCAAGTAAATTTATCTGGCTCTATGAATATTTAGATATTTTGCAGTACAAAATATGATTAAAAATCTAGGAAAAGTATACTAGAAAAAGGTCTGAGTGACTTTCAGAATAAAATGTCAGGGCTGTTTCTACTCTTCAGTTCGGAGTGATTTTGCCCTCAAATGCTGTTATTGAAGCGATGAGCGTGAATTAAAGGGTGTCGGGTAGATAGTGTTTGAGTGTAATACCCCGAAGTGGAGTCGGGACAGCCTTCTGGCCTGATTCACATGCTAAGTCAATAACCCGCAGGGATAAATGCATTATGGATTAGCTTCGGTTATGTAGCACACAGCTTGCTGAAGTCACATCATATTAGCATTCATGTGTGTGTGTGTTTCTGTTGGTGTGTGGAAGAAAACAGTGAGAATATGTTGCTCAGCATGCATAACTTGATTGTCACTGCAGAATTCTTCATCCCGCAGAGAATTTTGCCCACGTCCGACAGAAGCAGCTCCGCTAGCCTTACTAGAAGTGCGAGTATTACGCAGATGTAAATGTCCTTGAGTGATTTCCATAAGGCTTATTCAAACGGCTGACTGTTTTGGCATCACTGGTGGGATTGTAGTTTGGCGGGTGAAATAATGAGAGCCACAGGACTTTAGCAACATGGGTTTAAGTGCTAGACGCCTCGCTGTCGACTTGACTGCCACGTGGCACTCGATAAAACCACAACAACAAGGACAGTGATGTATGACCCTCAAATGGATCCACAGAACAGCTCAATGTAAGCACATGTTCTCTGTCATAGAACAGAACAAGGAGCAGAACAAATCAAAATGCAAGAGTGAGTTGACTCACGTGCACCTGTGTATGTGCGCAGCAGCACTGAAGCAAACATTTGCTTTTCATTTCAAGGCAGGTCAAAGAACTGATGGAGGAGACCTTTGAAGATATTAGTGGTTCATGGAAAGAGATTGCTGAGCCTCAATCCAGAGACAAGCTATATAGGCTTTGGTATTGCTTGGCAAATAGCCACACCCGAGTTTACAAATGGATCCTCACGTTCTTCACCTGAAGAGCTTTGTTTTATGCCTCATCCTTTGGGGGAGATGATGGCCAATTTAAGAAATCTGTCAAAGATAAATAAAGACAGAGAAAATACAGTTTGCCCACTTTTGAGGCCCAGATGCCAAACAAAAGACCTGGAGATGCATGGAGCACAACTACACTGGAAAGCAATATCATAGGCAAATATACTTTCATTTGCTTTGGCTCAAATCTCAAATGATTTTTTTTTTTTTTAAATAAATCAATAAGTTCCGGTCTCTGAATAATGAGTGTTTTGTCTGAATGCAAATTGCATGTTTTTTGGCACATGTATGCAAAAGAGTAAGTAGAATTGTCTACAATTTGCACAATAACGTCTCAGGTTACACATGTAACCATGGTTCCCTGAGAATAGGGAACAAGATGCTGCGTCCCCAAGGGGTCGCTATGGGGAATACCTCCAGCAAAACTGGTGTCTGAAGCATGAGTCTAAACACAACAACGAACTTGACACTGGCAGGCGGTAGACTATGACGTCACTACTGGTGCGACCGTTAGTATAAAAGTATAAAATACCTATTCTCAGGGAACCATGGCTACATGCATAACCTGAGACGTTCCCTTTCAAGGGACTACTATTTTCCCTACTCTTAAGAGTCATTCTGTCAATGCCTCCGTTCTTGAGAAGCTCCAGTCTATGATCGCATTGCTGGTGTGCACCGTAGGGATGAGGACTTCTTTAGGGCTTTACATACTTGAAATAGTTAACCCTGGGTCATTCTAAACCCTGGGTAAATGGAATCCTGGGTTATCTTTATTCACGTTTCACATTGCTCATACTATACCCGGGGTTAACAGTTAATCCTGGGTATTCATAAGCTATCGTTTCACACTGCACATTCCTAAACCCTGGGCTAAAAGTCCTTATTTGCATATCTGTGGTGTCAGTGTTACTGACTGGACAAACCATAGACTGTAAAAAAAGATGGATGACACACCTTCACTCTCTTCCATTGTAGTAACTGAAGCTGCCAGTGTGTCAATATGGCGCTGACATCTTGAGTCTCGAATCTGCGCAGTAGTGAGCGCAAAGTGAAACCGCGATATCAAGGTCCCGCCCACACTCCCGCAAAATCAGTTAATACTGCAGAACAACAAATTATGTCGGTGTGAAATAAACAGTTCTGGAAATGTAGTAATTAAAGTTAAAGCTCCAATATCCTCCTGAAGATCCAGAGAAAAGTCAGTTGACGACTTCGCTCAGAGAAGCTGTAATCTCAGCTGTCAATCATGACGTCAAAACCCGCATTTGTATAGCATCAAATAACTAACTTAAAACAAATTTATTTAAAGAAAGAACACTAACTAACATCAGCGTGATAAAAACTGACTAACATGACAGAAACCATCTTTAGAAGAAAAAATATTTGATGTGTAATTTGACTGTTTAGTTTGTCTTAAGTTCATTACATAACATGGAGAGGGCGGGGTTTATGACCTATACTGCATCCAGCCACTTGGGGCGATCGAGATGCTTTGGCTTCACTTTTCAGGACTCGTGAAGCACGTGTCCTGTTTGCATAAAGGCTCTGTGTGTCGTCATTTCTGACTGTAATATCAAGTTTTTTTTCTGAATGAACTTTTCGAACTATAAAGGTAAGAATGATGGTCTCATTTTCACACCATTTGGCACCACAATGCAGAGTTAACACTGCAAAAGCGGTGCTAACCCTGCTCTGGAGCAGGGTTTCATAACCCCGGGTAAAAAGCGGTGCTAACCCCGCATCTAAATTACAAGTGTGAAATGCTCCTTTACCTGGGGTTAAAAGCAGTGTTTAGAACGACGATAACCCGGGGTTAAGCACAGTGTTACCCCCTTTCCACCAGCATGAACCAGGTGCTAGTTCAGAGCTAGTGCTAGTGCCAGTTCGGAGTTGGTTCAACTGACGAGCCTTCTAAGAACCAGTTTGCCTTTCCACAGGCTAGAGAGCCAGCACAGAGCCAGGTCTTGTGTCACTGTATACGTCTCATATTTCACAGCAAAGCTAGCGCCGCAGCGCCAAACACAAATACACCAGGCTCGTTTGAGATGCATCGGCTTCTCGCAAAGTGATCGGCGCATGACATCAAAGCTCCGCGAGAACGATCCAAAAGTACAAGGAGTCGTATGCTCTACAAACGCTACCGCGGATCCGCGGCACCCTCCGAATCGGTCCGCACTGCTCCGAAGCACCTCGAACAAGCCTTCTATCAACAATCGTGGATGTTTCACTACTGTTGATGCTCATGGCTTTGCGAACCTACATCGGCATCCAAACACGGCTCGCCGTAATTTGTATATAGACGGAGATTACGATCGAGCTGCTATTAGCTCGATTAGCTGCTATTTAAAAAATGGCGGTCACAAGTTTCTTGTTGGTCACGGTAACCCCGACCCAGCCCCTGACGCAAGCGGTTCTTACTTCTAGCCCAGCAATGTTTTGGTGCTACTTACGAACCACTTTTTCTGGTTCGGAGCTGGTGCTTTGTGTGTCGAAAGACAAAGAACTGATTTGAAACTAGGCTCTGGCTCCGAACCAGCATTCAAACTGCCTTGGTGGAAAAGGGGTATGTGAAAAGGGCACGTATCCCTTCAGCATGGCAGCATGGGTATTCTGTTCCCCATAGCGACCCCTAGGGTACACAGCGTGAGTTCTCTTTCAAAAGGAAACTAAATTTTCAACTGATGCAGTCTGAAAGAACATATATAAAGCATTTTCTGATTACATGTAACACGTGCATATTTTTTTCTGGGTACTACAGTAGTATTGACTTTTCCCAGTAAACTTTTACCCTAGTGTTGAAATGTTTACGTAAAAAGCTCAGTGTGATACATAATAGCATTCAGCTAGACAAAGCAGACAATATTGTATAGTATAGTAAGCAGTCAGTGTCAACAAAAAAGTGAAAATTTGTAAGAAACATTTCCAGTGTTGACTACCATGGGGGAAAAAAATATCTAAACAATTAAACGTTTTTGGTGAGTTACTACATTTTGGAGACATGATGTCCTATAAAACAGTTGCGACAATTACACTTACAGTTTAGAGAATGTTTCAAAAAATGAGCCAAAGTGTTTTGAAAAACTGCAATATAGTGTAATAGTCAGGCTGTATACGGGTCTCCGGGGTCAACCATGTTTATGTTGATGGCCATTTATAAAAGTAATCGTTGTATAGCTTAATTTGTTGAATTAATTGAATCACAACAGAGCCAAGCAAGCATAACAGCCATCATGAAAAACGCTAGTATATTTGTGCACAATTGTGGGTTTACAGACAAATGCACAGGAAGGAGAAAGAGAGAGAATTTGGACAGATGGAGACATTTCTGAAACTGTAGATGCAAGAATCAAACCCTGTCTTTCAAACAGATTAATCGCATTAGATGGTGGTAAATACAACCACGTGTTTGCCGTCCTTATATTGAGCTCCTCGCAATCAGGACTAATCTGCTCCCGCAATTTTCAGGCTCAAGACGCAATCAGCATCCCTGTACTTGTGGGTTTCGGCTTGTTTATGCAATTAGAAATATGCCGAAAGACTATGCCGAGCAAACGAAAACAAACAAGATAACATACAGAACACATGATTTTTTTGTTTTTCTGTTTTGAAACCCAACAAAATGGTATTAAACACTGCAGTGGTGTGGAATGTGCTAGTGCAACTATGACTGTTACTGCTTCAGCTCAACACCAGTGATCAAAAAACATGCTGCGTCTCTGAACACGAGACATTTACTGTGAATATTATACATAAAATTAGTTGTGACCCTTCAATATCCGCCGCCTTAAAAACATTACTCACCAATCAATTGCTGCCATTGCCATAGACATGCTTGTGCTCTTTTCTAATGTAAGCATATGGTGGATTGGTGAGTTTTAATTGCAATTTTATGAAAATTATCCAAAAAACATTTGTAATTCTGACATAAGTTTGCCTTGTAAATTACATTGCTGCATAAGTTAACATATTAATAAAAAAACAGCAGATAGAAATGCTTGCCGATTTATTCTAGCCCATGTTTAAATAATAACCAGTCAATGAGCAATGAGCCCCTTTATGAGCAAATTTTACTAACAAATCATACTGTTGACAGAAAACTCCATTTCATTCCTATGGGATGTTCTGAGTCAGCAACCAAGGGGGCAAAACGTAGGAGTCAATTCAAATTAAACAGCTTCACCACAACAGAATAGTTTTGTGAGATGGGCAGACATTTTCGGTGTCCGAAATCGCACATGGGAAACAGGGAGCAATTTCAGAAACAGCAATTCAGAAGGGATATCATAATAATAATTTCACCAAACAGATCTAGACCATGTGGTGGTAAAAGTCATGCAAGACTGCCAATATTTTTGCAGACTCGCTCCTGCTGAAAATTAACTGGGATTTTGTGGTTACCATGTGCCATGTAAAATGGCCTTTAGGTTTAGTACCCAACCTCACTGACTCATATAATTGATTTTGAATGCTTGATTTGGTTTGAGTCACTGTCAGGACAATGTCATTGTCAAGATTCAACATGGTGGAATGTCAACCTCTCTGATCGTTCAGCCCAGACACATGACTCGAACGACCTCTGCCTCGACCACACAAATCACACCACCTCAGAGAATGTAATATTCATAAACACTTGAAAATGTGGTGACCTCAGACATTAAAAATATGATTTTGCTTAGCCAACATTTTCCTATAACCCAACCTGGGCACTATGGGAAAGTCAATGAAATTAACCTGAAGTATCTGACACGACCAGCGCTGTGCATTAACCTTGAGTACTGCACATCTTGTTGCGTTCATTGATTCACTCACCATCTGTCTATTCCAGGAATCCATACTGACTTCACTTTAGTTTTTCTGAATACAGAGCACTCAAGTACAGAGCACCATGGACTTTCATTGTATGAAGAGAGAGAAAAAAAAAAAAAAAAACTCTCAAAATATCTTCTTTTAAGTTCTACAGACCAAAGAAAGTCATACAGTTTTGGAACAACATGAGTAAACAATGACAGCATTTTCTGGGTGAACTACCCCTTTAAGTTAAATTAGTTCTGGTACATTTGTTTGCAGATGCTGCTTGGTCTGATATTTTGAAATATATTTTAGTGTGTGGCTTAAGTCCAAATACCTTTCAGGACCACTGTGTGTGAAAGTACCCCTATTATGCTATTTTAAAGGCTTCTAATTTTGTTTTGGAAGTCTCCTACAATAGGTTTACATTGCATCCAAGGTCAAAAAATGCTTTATTTTTCTCTTAATATACATGACCTCTTTTGTCACAGTGTCTTAAATTGTCCAATCAAGGATTCCAACACTCTAAACCCCATTCTGAAAGCCTACTCTGCTCTGATTGGTCAAATGACCCAATCCTTTGTGATTGGTCTACCGCTAAGAGAGTGCATTTTGAAATTAAACGCACATTACCATATCTGAATTTCAGCTTCCTTAGTACTTGTATTCACAGTAACAATGGCATCGGTTTTACCGTATCAATTCTAGCACTAGGCCTCAACTACAGTGTTTGACGGCAGGTCAAAGTAGATGTGTTTGTGTGCAGCCAGTGAAGATCATAGCCTGGCATTGTGCAAATTAATTAAAACCTACTTTGGTTTGTGCAGGAAGCAAGACTGCAATTACTGATAACTTGTCTCAGACGGTTCAGAATAGCTCCATTTATCGTGCACTTTGATCTTTGAAACTCTGCAGACTTTTTACATTCACAAACAGCTATATTACACGCTACATGAAAGGTAATGTATCTGCAAAAGGCACTCTAAAACTGGCCACCTTGTGGGTTGTGGGGGTTTCCAGTACACCAGCGATTTAGTCTAATAATTTCAAATCACAGTTGATACAAAACACCTTAGAAAAATCACGAGATTAGCGAAAGTCAAACAGAATGTGCATTTACACTAATGTCAGCTCAAACAGGCTAATGGAACATACTCCATACATGACAGCATGTGACAACACTGAAAAACTCTTTGCCACCTACACTACAAAAAACTGAAAAAGCAATGATACACCAACAAAAGCTGTTGCTTGCACGGCTATTGCGAACAAACCCTGAGGCCCTCAATTTCCATCACAAAGCACTTGGCACTGAGTCACACTGGAGTTATGCATGCATTATATTCCTCACTGCCTTCCACGCACAGGATAAACCCACCTGTACACTGTCAATGACATACACACTCCTGCACTGAAATATAACCAAATGCTGTAGTAAATGCATCATTCATAATTATAAAAGGTATCATATGTGCCATTCTGTTTCGCTATCAACATCTTCATGTTAGGGGTTTCTCAAGTGAACATAGATGTGAGGGCAATGACGCACTCAGGGTCAGAGATGCAGCTGTCTATAAGTCTTTGTGAAGGGAAACACAGAAAGGTGATTTATCAAGTCAAGTCAAGGTTAGGTTAAAGATAGCATGGCTGAGGTAGAGGCCATGAATCTACAGCATTTTATTCTATATTGGAGGCATTTATAAACTTGAGCCGGGTGTGTTTCTGATGCACAACAACAACCACCGCTTTCTATCGCTGTTCTACAAGCAGACGAACTGCATGACAGCTGTGCTGATATTCAAACCAACTGCGAATGTGATATTGATTTTAAACAGCAGCACAATAAAAAGAAGTAACTTACATTTTAGACAAAATGTTGCTGGTTACTACTAGAAAATAGTTCCAAACAAATCCAAAGCAGGACTGTCACGCACACTGAATGAATCACTGTTTTGAACAACTCATTCAGTAATGCTAATGCACTGACTAATAGTCAATTTTTCAAAGTTGTAAATACAACAAAGACTATTGGAGTAGGTTTTACAAGAAAATACTATTTCAGTCTTTCTGCTTCAAAATGTCATGTTTAATTCGTTTTTTCTAATTGTACAGTTGGAAAAAAAATCAGTATAAAAGGGATTTTTTGGTTGTAAAATCTGTCACAGCAAACATGAAGATCATCACACAGGCAGGTGATTTTACCATATGATCTGTTTTCATAAAAAAAAAAGAAAAAAGACAAAAGTGCACTGAGGCATCTTCTCCATTGACTTGATTCAAATAGATCTCCTTTGAGGCTTTCAATGATGACGGCACTTTTGATGTACACGGCTCTCTGAAATACTTAATTCTGATTGGTCAGCTGCATCAATCTTAAACCAGTGATTCTTTCATCTCTCGTTTCACACCGCAGACTCATTCTCTCTTCGTATCATAAAAAACGCAACTGGTGCCATCTATGTCTAGAGTTAATTTCTCTTTTGAACTAACATGCTGTGGACAATAAATAACTTGCCTGTGGTAAATGTAATGCTACATGAGATATTACTGTCAAGCTGATTTATTGATGTCTTTCCACGGTTGAAACACTGGTTGAGAGATCGTCTGTTCTTCTTCTGTGCTTTTTCCCTTAGCAAATAGTGTTTCATTACCGGGTATCCCCCCTTCTGGATTGGAGTGTGGATTGCCTGTGACTGACTGCATTCACTGTCCAACTGTATGCACCGAATCGTGACGTCCGTACCGTGATGGTTCAGGATGAATACATGTACCGTTACACCCCTACTATTGTAATATTCAATATTATTGTAATATTGTTGCAGTGTTCATTTTGTTGCTAGACTGAAAAATTAAGGGATTTCAAAAGACGTGTGTGTGCAAGTTGGAGCCAACAATGAAACCAACGCTGAGTCTTTTAAAATCACTCATGTAGCAATCAAAATACCATTGCTTAGCTAAAACTAGCCCAGCACTGCTGTGCATAAGCAGCTTAATGCATCAAATTGCCACCCTGTCACAGTAATGCATATCTGAAGTTTGACCTCCAATTTCACAGACCCTCCACAGAATAATACCAACCAACCTTTTACAAGCACTGCAGGTTTCTCTATTAACCATCCTTAGGCGACCACTCAAGGGCATCACCTTACAAACGTCTGAGTGGCACAATATGCTTTCTGTAAATCACAGCGTGCATTTGTACATGTCAATGCTGCAGCGTCAAGAAGCATCTTTTTGTCCCCGAGTGGACAAGGATGCCACTCGAGTGCACATTCACATTAAAACAAAACAGAGAAAAGGCTCCTTGGTGCCTGGGTAATAATGACTGTTGAAAAGAAGGTTTGCTTTGATCAATAGAAGGGGGAAGGCGAAGGGCAGACCCCTTTATTTTCCGAAGGCAATCCCTCCTTCTCTTCAGCTCTGTGGGATACGCTGGCAAATCAATAAGCCCCATTCAATCACACTCATTTATCTTCATCCCTCAGTCTCCCTTCTTCCTCCATGTTCTCTCACACTGCAGATGGCTCATAACTATGTTTATCGCTCCACATCAGCAACTGTAATGCGATAACGTCTGCCAAAGATTTTCTCGCAAAGTCCGTGCCAAGTGCCGTGGCGTCGTGGCCCAGATGCAAACAGGACTGGCTGCAAAGTTTGACAGTTTACCGAGTGCTTTAACTATATTTTTAGCCACATGATGAATGTTAATAACTTGCTAATGTGTTTTTGTTTTTAATCACAGCGTGTAATTGACAGATTTCGCAACTCCCAAGCACCTGTCTAAGATCCTCTTCGAGGCAGTTGTTCTAGCCGCCTGTTAGCTGTGGCAATTATGGATTTCACACAACTTTGATAACTTGTGTTTTGTGGATAACAATTGTTTGAGAATGTTTTGACACAGAACAATTCTGGGTAACATTTTATTTTACAGTGCTGTAGTTACACGTTACTGCATGTACTTACTATAGTAATAACAGTAAATTATGAATAATTACAAGTAACTAACCCTAAACTAAACTCTATAGTAAGTACATGTAGTTTATTAATAGTACTTAGTACTTATTTGAGTAATTTCAATGTAACTACAGCACTGTAAAATAAAGTGCAACCCAATTCTGTCTATATACTGTTACATAGCGCTGTCAGTAATGTGCTTTGTTTCTTGCTTTTCGGGTAGTACCACGTGCCGCCTACAGGTGGAAAGGTCAAGACTGTCTATTTGTTGTTTTGAATAGTTTAGTGTTTCACCCAAAGACACACTTTGCCCTTCCAAATTCATACAAAAAAACACTTTTCAGCAGTGCTTCACACTTGCCGTGGGCCAGGGATGTCTAAAGATGTTATGAGCTGCAGCATTTGTGGCAGTGTGCAGTTAGCATACCTGTCCTCCCTCATCCCTTCATCTCTAGGGAAGGAACAACAGAAATAGCCTTCATTAGAGCCATAACCTGCATACAGTCACACAGGAAAATACACACAAAAAATGCAATTAAAGGGGACCTATTATGCAAAATTCACAATTATAAGGTGTTTGAACACCAATGTGTATCCACAGTGTGTGAGAACAACCAACCTAAAATGTTAAAACTCCACTCACTCACTCAATTATTATTTTTTTTTTTTACAGTTCCCATAAATCAAAAGCAGTCTCTTCAAACACACTGATTCAGATTTCACCCTACAATTACGTCATTGTAAGGAGAAGCCATGCCCACAACCAGTGACGATCTGCGCTATTAGCCTAGACACATGGTATGCCGGTATGCCGGAGCATGTCAGCATGAGCTCTTGAAGCTCCGCCCTCTTCTTGAACGGGGTCTGGGAGCACCAGCGCCTTTGCATTTAAAGGGACACAGAAAAACAGGCTCTTTTGCTCACCCCCCAATAAGTGGCAATTTTAACATGCTATAAAAAGGATCTATAGGGTATTTTGGGCTAAAACTTCACATTCACACTCTGGGGACATCAGAGACTTATTTTACATCTTGTAAAAAGGGGCATAATAGGTCCCCTTTTAAATAGAATTTTGTCACACATGAGAACAAGTGCTGTTCAAGGTGCTAAAGAGGATGTTTTATACATTTTTGCAATATTACTTGAAACTGTCTTTACTAACTGATAAAAGACTAAGGATAAAGATAAAGGAATAATGTTAATATACATCATCTGTGCACGAGGTAGGGCCTTAAAAACATCAGCCAATCGTTTACGTGATCATCGCGTAAACGATGGGCCCTCTGGCTTGTCAACCAGTGCCATGACGTTCCTTGTGCGAGACGTGCGCGGCTGTGCCCTCCAGTAACTTTCCACACTCTACAGGCGCCGCATGCAATGTTTTTGTCAGGAGACAGGAGTAACAACTGCAGATTATGAGTTACCTGTGGTGAGTCCGACATAATGAATCCACTAACACGACACAGCGAATGCCGGTGGTAAACACTCGTGTTCCAATACTCGTGCACGAGTTTTGGGAGGCGTTCCCTCGAAATGAGCTGTGAAGGAGGGGGGTTGTTCTTACGCATGCGCTCATTTCAAAAACTCACTAACAGTCTTTGGTTTCTCAGTCGACGAAAAGATCCTCTTTAGCACCTTTCAGTGTTTGGGTCATCTGCCTTGTGTTCACTCATAAAAAACATTTTATTAAACATGAATTGTTTCCATAGAGCAGGGGTATCCAACCCTGGTCCTGGAGGGCTACCGCCTTGCAGATTTTGGCTCCAACCCGAATCAAACACACCTGAACCAGCTAATTATAATGTTCAGGGCTGCTTGATAATTACAGACAGGTGTGTTGGAGCAGAGTTGGAACTGAAATCTGCAAAATCTTGTAGGACGGTAGCCCTCCAGGAGCAGGGTTGGACAGCCCTGCCATAGAGACACTGATTTTAGTTCTAAGAGACAGAAGCTGTTTCTCAATATGCATTCTTAAGCGATCTTGAAAGTACCCGGATGTGTTCTTGATATCGAGGATGCATCGAATGCAGACTTGAGAGATTTGAACCGTTAGAAATCCCAGAAGATGCCGCAGGTGGTAAGCTTTGAACTACTCGTTCTCACTTGAGTGATTCTCACTGCAAGCTCGCAAATATGTAAAGGCTCATGAAAGTTAACATTTGTTGTTTTGCCTAATTTTAATCAAGTGACAAAGACCTAGAGAAAGCCTGCGGTATTTTTATTGGCATATTAAAAACAATTTTAACATTGACAAAGCATAAGTAACATTAAACATACAGTACAGTCCAAAAGTTTGGAACCACTAAGATTTTTAATGTTTTTAAAAGAAGTTTCGTCTGCTCACCAAGGCTACATTTATTTAATTAAAAATACAGTAAAAAACAGTAATATTGTGAAATATTATTACAATTTAAAATAACTGTGTACTATTTAAATATATTTGACAAAGTAATTTATTCCTGTGATGCAAAGCTGAATTTTCAGCATCGTTACTCCAGTCTTCAGTGTCACATGATCCTTCAGAAATCATTCTAATATGCTGATTTGCTGCTCAATAAACATTTATGATTATTTTCAATGTTGAAAACAGTTGTGTACTTTTTTTTTTCAGGATTCCTTGATGAATAGAAAGTTCAAAAGAACAGCATTTATCTGAAATACAAAGCTTCTGTAGCATTATACACTACCGTTCAAAAGTTTGGGGTCAGTAAGAATTTTTATTTTTATTTTTTTGAAAAGAAATTAAAGAAATGAATACTTTTATTCAGCAAGGATGCATTAAATCAATCAAAAGTGGCAGTAAAGACATTTATAATGTTACAAAAGATTAGATTTCAGATAAACACTGTTCTTTTGAACTTTCTATTCATCAAATAATCCTGAAAAAAAAATATTGTACACAAATATTTTGTACAATTGTACACATTAAATGTTTCTTGGGCAGCAGATCAGCATATTAGAATGATTTCTGAAGGATCATGTGACACTGAAGACTGGAGTAATGATGCTGAAAATTCAGCTTTGCCATCACAGGAATAAATTACTTTGTGAAATATATTCAAATAGAAAACAGTTATTTTAAATTGTAATAATATTTCACAATATTACTGTTTTTTACTGTATTTTTAATTAAATAATTGTAGCCTTGGTGAGCAGACGAAACTTCTTTTAAAAACATTAAAAATCTTAGTGGTTCCAAACTTTTGGACTGTACTGTACATACTCATTTTCACAAATACATGCAGTAAATTAAAACAATATAAAATACTATGAAAATAATGTCTATAATAATATGAAATAAATGTTTTAATAGTTTATGGCAATCGTTTGTGATGTTATGTTGTATTTATTTTGCATTGGCCTCTACTTGTAATATGCTGGGACGGTCAGTTGAGCAACAAGATCGCAGCACATCTTAACTCTCACAACGATGCATTCTGTGTCCTCGTGTCCTTCCGAGTTCATTCTTACAAGGTAGCCTGGCAAGACAGGTCTCCACGAGAACGTAAGTCTGTTCTTTGCATTCTTGGAATTGAATGTGTCGAAATAGCATACTGTATTACATTTGGTTTTGCGACTACTAGAAAAAGTATGTTCTATATAGTATGAATGTGTGTAGTATGAATGAAATTTGGACGTACTACATCCGACATGCTGTTATTGTCATGTGACTTACAGCGCTATTCACAACTCCTTCTCCTGTGGCCTTATGGGATAGTAAATGCACACTAGTAGGTCATCCTTTTTCTAGTACTATGTATTTGGAAATACTACTCTGTTGTCATTTTTTTTTTTTAAATAAATCTTCAATCTCAGACCTCATTAAAACTCTTTACTGAAATCCCTATAGAAAATGAATGGGAAAAATACTTTCACAACCAAGGTCGCAGAAAAAATGGGTGGTTCCAGTTTCGCTCCATTTAGACTGAATAACTCCAGGCACAGCCTTGCATTTATGAATCACACTCAGTCACACTCAGACTAAAGAGCTCACACTGTATGTATCCATCCATCCATCCATTAGTTATTTTACATTATGTGCAGCTTGTACCATTTCAAAGTAGTTTCTCCAACTCTAATAGTATATAATCATCAGCTCTGCAAGGACTAACAACACTAAACAGCACTATTGCTAGACTGCAGTAGCCTTTATCAGCCTAACCAAGATGAGCCCCAGTAAACGCTTGCAGAGTGTATGTGTCACCAGTACTAATTATCTGCTGTCCAGTTTTTCAGGACCATTGTAACACCGAGCAGATGAGGAGCCACTTTGCATAATGGCAACATGCGATCAACTCTGTCCAATTAATGGATGAAAAAAAAAAAATGGCCAAAAAAAAGTTTAGTGACTAAATAAATATTGATTAACAATATATATATATATCTTCAAATGATGCCTTACAGTATCTAGTGTATTATTAGAAAAAGGTGTGGAGAATAAAAAAAAAATATATATATATATTTAAATGGAGCTGGCACACTCTCAGTCTTTGTTACTATGGTTTTTCACCAGTAGCCAAAATTAAATAATGGTGTTTGCCAAGGCAAGCATCACTGTTACTTTACTCATACTTAAAGGTGCCATCAAATGTTTTTTTACAAGATGTAATATAAGTCTAAGGTGTCCCCTGAATGTGTCTGTGAAGTTTCAGCTCAAAATACCCCATAGATTTTTTTTAAATTAATTTTTTAACTGCCTATTTTGGGGCATCATTAAATATGAGCTGATTTATGCTGTGTGGCCCCTTTAAATCTCGTGCTCTCCGCCCACGGAGCTCGCGCTTGCCTTAAACAGTGCCTAAACAAAGTTTACACAGCTAATATAACCCTCAAATGGATCTTTACAAAGTGTTCGTCATGCATGCGGCATGTATGCGTTGGGTCATGTGAGTATTGTATACTGTTATATTGTTTACATTTGATTCTGAATGAATTTGAGGCTGTGCTCCGTGGCTAACGGCTAATGCTTCACTGTTGGAGAGATTTATAAAGAATGAAGCTGTGTTTATGAATTATACAGACTGCAAGTGTTTAAAAATGAAAATAGCGACGGCTCTTGTCTCCGTGAATTCAGTAAGAAACGATGGTAACTTTAACCTCATTTAACAGTACATTAGCAACATGCTAACGAAACATTTAGATAGACAATTTACAAATATCACTAAAAATATCATGCTATCATGGATCATGTCAGTTATTATTGCTCCATCTGCCATTTTTGCTGTTGTTCTTGCTTACCTAGTCTGTTGATTCACCTGTGCAGATCCAGACGTTACTGGCTGCCCTTGTCTAATGCCTTTCATAATGTTGGGAACATGGGCTGGCATATGCAAATATTGGGGCGTACACCCCGACTGTTACGTAACAGTCGGTGTTATGTTGAGATCCGCGTGTTTTCCGGAAGTCTTTTAAACAAATGAGATTTACATAAGAAAGAGAAAGCAATGGAGTTTGAAACTCAATGTGTCTTTTCCATGTACTGAACTCTTGTTATTCAACTATGCCAAGGTAAATTCAAATTTTGAATCTAGGGCACCTTTAAAAAAAGTTGTGCTGTTTAATATGTTTGTGGAAATAGTTATACGTGTTTTTTTTTCAAGGATGCTTTAAAAAAGCGTACTGACTTTTGAACAGTATATGGTCCCTGTCATATTTTTTTAACGATCATGCCTGTCTGTGTAGCACATGTTTTAAGGAAGTGTTTCTCTAAGGAAGTGCACAGGGTTTTAGAAACATCATCCTCCTGAGAAACTAATCCAAATTTCTGTTGATGTCTGTAAAAACTGCATAGAGTTCAACCCGTCTGGGAGCCAAAAAAGGTGCAACAAACCACATAGTTCAAAAAGCTATTGACTTCGTAAGTATACAAACAACAAGCAATAGTGTATTTCAGCCAGAAATCTCTCTCTAAATCAACACAAATAAATATAAAAACACTCTGCAAGTGCCTCTATGGTGCGACCCTGTGCAGGGGCCCTGTTCCGGCTCACAAGTAAATAGGCCTTTATACGCCGTGTTTACATCGACTTTTTAAGAGGCCATCTAAATGCATTTACACAGAATCATAATCATGGGAAACAGTGTATCACAATGCAAAATATTTGTAATTATTGATTTTTTTTATTCAAATATTTATTTATTTATTCAATTTGCAGAAGCAGTAGATGGAAAAAGATGTGTCGGCAGGATAAAGACCCAGAAGGATCAGCCTTTGATAAGTCAACTGCTTTAATGTGAAGATTACAAAAGGAAGCTCTATTGCTACAAAATCACTTCCTTATGTCATGACCAGTTGTTTACTGAGAAGGCTGAATATGCTTTCACCTCTAATACAAATACAGGCTAAGGCTATTTTGTGGGACAGTCCCGAAATTGGTAGCTTTGTCCAGTGTCCTGCAAAACACAAGTACCGTCCCTCAAAAGTGAATTCCGGGTGAAGTTAAAGGTACACCATGTAACTTTTTTTGTTCAAAATTAACAAAATTGAAATAATGAGTCAATACATCATCAATCCTTCTTCCAAAATTAGATTTTTGTCTTACCCAGATTCACTATGGTAAGCCTATTGTTCATATTTTAGACCTGACAGGATGGTTTTTATGGGAAATTGCATACATACATCACTCACCCGTGTTTGTCTTGTCATATTGGGATATTTTGTCGCATGTATGGTGTGGAAGTGGCATAGGTTAGGTGTCACAACGAGCGAGAATGGTTGACATGGAGCAAGCTAAATCTCAAACCTCCAGTCACACAAAGCCAAAGCACAACCAAAACAATGTTCTTCTGCAAAATATACTGTATAAAGTTTTTTTAGAGGCTGGAAGGCCAAAAGTTACATAGTGTACCTTTAAATACAGCAAGACCAGCCAGAACTTATGCTCAAAGCTGCCAAATCTAACAAAAAATATAAGTTCAAGATGATCCGGTAAATGCATTTAATGTTTGAATTTTGGATTTTAACTACTAGTCTGCTATATTCAGTTCATTATATTTAGTAGACTAAATAGGTCCCCTGGGGGAAATTACACTGTATCACTTAAAACTGGTCACAATTACCAAAGCTTATTGTCAATTTAAAGCACGTTATCATCCAATGTCAGTTATGTCGCATCAAATACACTCTTACAAGTAAAGGTTCTTTATTGGCATCTATGTTTCAATGAAGAACTTTTAAGGGGTCATGACATGAGAAATCAAATTTGCCTTGATCTTTTGACATCTTTGTACCATTAAAACAAGATCTTGTCACTATAAACAAAGCATTTTATTAATCAAGCTCCAAAAACGGCTTGTTTTGATACTGCAGGATCTGTGACGTGACATGGGCAAATACATTTGCATATGACTGCCTCCGAGCAAGACATCGACAAATAGTTTTACATCATTGCACCATAGGCCCCGCCTACTGGCGTTCAGTCACTTAACGGCTGACATTAGCCCACACTGGGCGCATCACGTCTCGCTGCGTCAAAAGCAAATAGAACCCATTATAATCGCTGACACTGTCTACACTGGATACAGCATACAGAGTCTATCGACAACAGGACAAATGGAAGAGTGAAAGAACGTTTGATTTGAAGCATCCAGTTTTAACATCTTAAATGCATTGGAAACAAATGGATGTTTTATTTTAATGGCGTCAAAAGATTATATATTTGTTCAGAGCATTTTGTTTTGCAAAAGAGGCACAGTTTAAGAAACTAAAAGATAAAGGAGCCAACTTTATTGGATCTGACAGTAGCTGCATCACAAACCGTAAGTAAATGATTTCATAATGCTTTGTCTGTAAATGACAGTTTTATATGGGTAATGTTTTCAAAACACTTACTTGAAATAGCGAGTGGGTGTGATACTCGCTGCATCTGAAATCAAATACTTCTCTACTATATAGTACGTGTAAAACAGTATGCGAACAGAGTAGCACGTCCGAATTCACAGTATTCGAAAAACAGTAGGCGAAAAGTACCCGGATGACTTACCACTTCCGGCGAGATACTGAAGTGCGCATTCGATGGACACTTTACTATCCCATGAGGCCACAGGAGAGGATTTGTGAATAGAGTTGAAGAGACATAACTGACGCTGGTAAGTCATGTGACAGTAACAACATGGCGGACGTAGTACGCCCAAATTCATTTTGTACTACACAAATTCATACTATATAGAACATACTTTTTCAATGGTCGTGAAGTAAATATAAATTTAAATGTAGTACCTACTCAACAGTACGCGATTTCGGATGCAGCTACTGTTTCCTATGCAATGACATTAGACAATCAAAACAGCGGCCGTTTACTGACAAGACTTAACCCTTAAATGCATACCTCAGGTCTTTAGTGACCCGGGACGTCATTCACTACCCTCCTCCTCGTTCATTTTTTAAAATTAGACATCAACCTTCTTGGTATTCCTCAATCAATTCATTATAAAGAATATAACAAGAAAAAAATCATAAAATTATAAAAGAATGCCTATTTTTGTATTCATTTTTTGTAAAAATGGTATAGGGTCGCTAACGACCCGAGGTGTGTATGAGTGTACGTATATTTTTTCTGCACAAAAATAATTGAATCTTAGATGACGGAATAAGTGCAATTCATCTTTATTCCACAAGATGGCAATGTCTGATACACAATGCTGAAGTGACGACTCATTCAACAGAAAACGAAATAATAAAACAAACATGAAATGGCTCAGCGATTTACTGCAGAGCATGTACTAAATGCAATCAAATATGACTGTAACTGTTACTGGATGAATCTGGTGAAGCGGTTAGCGATCGAAATATTGATTTTGAAGATGTTGAAAATTATATAGTTTTGAGAATACGTTTGAGATCGCGAATGGGCTCATATTTGTGACCTCAAACATAAAACTAGCCTATTATTTGCTGAATTTACTGGGAAATGAGCTCTGACGAGGACAGTGATGATGCCTTTCAAGCTCCAAAAGGTAACAAAATACGATTTATTTTATTCTTCTGTAATTGTTATTGTAATATCAGAGGAGTTTTATATTATCGCGACAGGTAGAGATCCTTCCGTGTTAGATATAGATCCGGGTCGATAAAGACCCGAATATGTAAGAATGATTGGCGAAACAGTCATGCATTTAGAGGTTAAAGGAGCTTGCACTTAAAAATGGATCATTACATACAGAGGGTCAGAATGAGGGTTGAAAATAATAATTTTTTTTAACATTTATATTTGTTTTTGTGCAACATTATAAGTATATATATATATATATATATATATATATATATATATATATATATATATATATATACACACACACACACACACACACACACATATATATTACATGTCATGACCCCGTTTTTTATATGCCATTGCTGCGACCTCCCATACTCCCTTTTGGAACCATTATTTTTAAGTGTGCTTTAAGAGGCTTTCCAACTAATTTAAATCATATTTACATAGTCTAATAGTAGTACATTTATCTCTCTCCCATGTGTACTGCATTGTTCCGCAAAATCACATCTGCTGTCCTGCAACAGAAAAACAACCAGGTGGTCACCCTAAAAAGGGCCTCCAAAATGTAACACACAACCCCTGAAAACCCTTTCAGCAGATGCTCTTCCAGCTAAAATTGGATTGATATGTGTACATTTGCCATCTGCACCTGGCATGAGCGCCACTCCGACTGAAAAAGGTCTAATGGCATGCAAACTCACCTGGGATCCTTCTGAATGCTGTCAATGGAGGGAGAGCGGGCCAGGGTGCCCTCGGGTGGCAGGGCAGGGCCGGACTTGCTGTAGGGAGACTCCACTGATGAGCAGTACGGCAATGTGCGGTAAGTGTCCGTGTAATTGGCACTCTGACCGGAAGCGTAGCCGCCTCTGGGAAACGTCCCTGTGGCATTCTGACTTCCTGTTCGCTGCAAGGGTACGGAGTCAACACCAGGGGAGGACGGGGCTATGGCAGGAGAGTAGGGACAAAACAAGAAGTTCAGGACCTGCTCACAAAACTGGTTCACTAGGTCTAGGTACAGGAACAATGAAAGGACAGTGAGAAGACAAGCAGACAAAGACATGATACAATGAAAGAATGGCAAGGAGGGAGCGGAAAAGAGAGGAAGAGACGACAGCTATGAGAATGACAGCATTAAAAAGCACCATAACAGGTACACATTATTGATACAATTGAGTATTACTAGTCAACTTTCTTGTCACATTTAAGGCCCGTTCACACCAAGAATGATAACTATACAGATAAATATATTACCGTCCACACCATCTGTTTATTCTAAGCACACGCTGCAGGTTTGTTGTCTGCCGCTTTAATTGATTGAGCTCTTTCAAATTCTGATTGGCTGTCATTGTTTTTATCGTTCATCAGCTGGAAAAAAAATCATTCTGAAAGTGATTTTTAGAACTATATCTTTATAGTTATCATTATAGTACTCATTCTTGGTGTGAACGGGCCTTTACAGACACATTTTATATTAAACAGTAGAAACAGAAGCCCATGTGGCTGATTAAAAATGATTTATTTGACAACAATTGTATGTAAATGAAGATGCATTTGTATGGTTTTAAAGAGACGTAAAACATTTTGCTGTGTAAAATGTATGACAGAAAAAAATACACTACCATTCAAAAGTTTAGGGATCAGGAATTACATTAAAACTTTTATTCAGACAAATGACAAAGAATACAACAGAGAAACATTATGAAGTCATTTATAATGTTACAAAAGTTGTCTATTCAAATAAATTTGGTTCTTTCTAGCTTTCTATTTATCGAAGAATCCTGAAAAAGAAAGTATCATGGTTTCCACAAAATCAAAAACAAAACTAAAATTAGACCCATCGTTAACCATATGCTTGAATGATGGATTTAAAATACTGAAAATTACAGTACAAATTGAAGCAACTGCTTGGTTACTCTTAATGATGCTCTAAAATGGTCCAAAACCTCTAATTAAATAATTCATCTTGATGCCTGATGACTCACCGATTGATTGTGCTCTAATTTTAGTTGTGAACCTTTAAAAAATTTCTGTGAAAAATGAAAATGATTATCTCCAAACATGGCAAGACAGTGTGGCTGACTGCATCAGATGCAAACTTTAAAGGTAGATCACTTTAATGCGTATTTGTTTGGTTTTTAAAATATTGAGGTGACAGAGTGTATCCATTTCGCTCAATATGAGGGTAATGTGGCAGCCACTGTCTGCTAGACAGTCACAGTGGAGTGTCTCATAAATCTGCAGCGCGAGACGATCAATGGCAGGGTTCTGAGTCTTTACCACAACACTGCCAGTGAAGCTGTAAAACAGGACTATTAGTCACCAAACACAAAGTGCACCCTGGGAAAAAAGGATCAATGTATCTTCCGAGACCATCCATGACTCTTCAGCTTCTTTTAAAGAAAATGTTGCACTCGCTCAGTGTAGGCTAACGATAATTAGACAGAGTTTGAGATTAATGGAGACCGGTTGAAAAAGTGAGAGAGAGATCTAGAAATAGGGTGAAAGAAGAGGTGGTTGCTTGATGGATTGAATTAAGCTCCATGAGCCGGAATACATAATAGGAAGCTGACGGACAGTAAAGTTCAGTGACCAGACAGGGCTGCAATACAGCATAGGATTTCCACATTAAACAAATCAGGCTACAAAGATCTTTTTTCCCCCAATATTTTCACTGGCCCCACCACAATAAATAAATAAATGTATATATATATATATATATATATATATATATATATATATATATATATATATAAAACTGATCAGGCATAACATTATGACCACTGACAGGTGAAGTGAATAACACTGATTATCTCTTCATCACGGCACCTGTTAGTGGGTGGGATATATTAGGCAGCAAGTGAACATTTTGTCCTCAAAGTTGATGTGTTAGAAGCAGGAAAAATGGGCAAGCGTAAGGATTTGAGTGAGTTTGACCAAAGACTATAGAATAACACAAGACGTGTCACTCGTATTGTTTTGAATGGGAGAAAGTGTAACGCGCAATATGGCGGAATAAGTCCCGCCTTCTAAAGCCAAGAGCCAATCGCCGACTGGTAAAGTCATCGCGTCACTTCAGCGGCCGTTAGAATCACCGGTTTCTATAGAAACAGTCAGACACGCGCCTCCGAAGAGACGCGCATTTAGGTCTGCGCATGCGCATTAGCTTGATCCATACAGTTTTTTTTTTTTGTCATGATTCGAGCGTTTAGAAACTAAATTTTTGAGTCGGTTGTTGTTATATTTCATTGGTGATTTCAAATATGAAATTTAATCGTAAGGTTGGCGAACAGTTTTGGAGAATCTGATGTTTCCCCATTCAAAGAGATAGGAGCTGCATGATGCCCAGGATGCCCGAGAGGCGTTTCAAAGATGGCCGCCGAGTGAAATGACTTGTCTTAAAGGGACTTTGGTTTGACAAGGGCCAAATTATGATGGCTAGACGACTGGGTCAGATCATCTCCAAAACTGCAGCTCTTGTGGGGTGTTCCCACAGTGGTCAGTATCTATCAAAAGTGGTCCAAGGATGGAACAGTGGTGAACCGGCGACAGGGTCATGGGCGGCCAAGGCTCATTGATGCATGTGGGGAGCGAAGGCTGGCCTGTGTGGTCTGATCCAACAGACGAGCTACTGTAGATCAAATTGCTCAAGAATAAATGCTGGTTCTGATAGAAAAGTGTCAGAATACACAGTGCATCACAGTTTGTTTTGTGTATGGGGCTGCATAGCTGCAGACCAGTCAGGGTGCCCATACTGAACCCTGTCCACCGCTGAAAGGGCCAACAGTGAGCATCAGAACTGGGCCACGGAGCAATGGAAGAAGGTGGTCTGGTCTGATGAATCATATTTTCTTTTACATCACGTGGATGGCCGGGTGCGTGTACGTCGCTTACCTGGAGAACACATGGCACCAGGATGCACTATGGGAAGAAGGCAAGCCGACGGAGGCAGTGTGATGCTTTGGGCAATGTTCTGCTGGGAAACCTTGGGTCCTGCCATCCATGTGGATGTTACTTTGACACGTACCACCTACCTAAGCATTGTTGCAGACCATGTACAACCTTTAATGGAAATGGTATTCCCTGTTGGCTGTTGCCTTTTTCAGAAGGATAATGCGCCCTGCCACAAAGCAAAAATAGTTCAAGAATGGTTTGAGGAGCACAACAACGAGTTTAAGGTGTTGACTTGGCCTCGAAATTCCTCAGATCTCAATCCAATCGAGTATCTGTGGGATGTGTTGAACAAACAAGTCCGATCCACCGAGGCCCCACCTCGCAACTTACAGGACTTAAAGGAACTGCTGCTAACATCTTGGTGCTAGATACCATAGCAGACATTCAGGGGTCTAGTAGAGTCCATGCCTCGATGGGACGGGGCTGTTTTGGCAGCAAAAGTGGGACCGTGGTCATAATGTTATGCCTGATCAGTGTATATTTATGGGGGGACAGTAGGGGAGTGTAGACCTTTGCTGATGCATTTAGTTCAGCAGAATTTGCAACAAGAATTTTCAACACAACAAACTCATAAATACAATTAACTCATAAATGTGAGTCGCTTTCAAAAGTAGATCACTTTAACTCCACATTTGTTTGTTTTTAACATAATGAAGAGACAGTATCCATCTGGCTCAATTGAAGAGTGTGGGTGTTTGGCTTTGGATATGCTCAAACTCATTACTCCAATGTTAAAAATTCAAATAACTCAAGGTCTCCAACTGGTTTAGCACTGAAGACCCTGGGGGCTTGATTTACAGCCTCAACTGCATGCAAACACCTTTAGCAGGTGAAAATCTATCTGTAAGTCATTAATTAACTCACAAAAAAGGCTAATTAAATTTCTGTCTGCAACTTAAAGCAGTGTACCCACCATTGACTGGTTTGAATTTCACTCAGTCTTGAGAAATCAGATAGCAAGGTCACACATTGATGGACTTAATGAATAAAAGAAGAAATATATTAATTGGAATTGCAGCAATTTTTGATTACATTTCAAATAACTATGTAATCAAATAATGCTGCAATTCCAATGCACATATTTTTTCTTGATTTACTTCTCCAAAGAGTAAGTATTCTGCTTATCACAACTGTATGTGCAAATCGCTCCAGGCCCCAGAGAAGACTTTATCAATATGAAGTGTTGCCACTCTGCCACAGCGGCGATGCCTCGGGAGAATGACCTTTTGGTGACCTTCAGATTCCATTAGCTTATCTTATCAGAAAGGGTGTATCTTATGCGACCCTACACAGCACTACACGGACAAGGGCTTTCCTCGGCACAGTGTGAGATAAAATGCACAAACGGACAAGGAGTCACACGAACCCACAGCACTACACGAGGTGGATAACATCTTGCATAAAATCTCGACAACCGACCCATCTCGTATCTATTATTTGTCATCGGCAACAATGCGAGAGTAGAAAGTAATAACTGGCAAACATCAGACTGCATATATTTTCTGTATAAAATGATATATGAACCCATAAACAACAATGAAGCAGGTGTTTATTAACTCACAGAAGGTTTTTTTTATCTTTTTCCATCTGTGAGATGGTCAGTTCCGGCATCGAAACAATATATTTCTCTGCAACTTTATGATCCAGTGCTGGTTAATTTGACTACTGCAGAGCCAGACTGGCCTCTTTCATTAAGAATAGTTGAGAATAAAATGGTGTATTGCCTGGTACAATGGCTGGTAAATACATCTCTCTGGGGCCACATTGTACACTCACCATCTCAGCTGAAATGCTGACAGTTTCTCTTATTCATTTTGTACAGAGGCTGTTAACAAGGGCAACTAGCCGATAATGTGCTTCAACGAATCCTGCTATTTCCTGACAACAGCGTTTGACGATGTAATTCTTTAATTAACTCGCATACTAAGCCTTTTTGCTTCTGTTCTGCTTCCTTTGACACCGTATACAGTCTTTTCTTAAGCCAGTTTGAAGGACACTTGTGAATAACAGCCAACTTTCATTTGTTAATCTGCCTTCTCTCTCTGAACCATATAAAGCAACATGACAACCAATAAAAACAACCTTTTTTTTTTTTTTTTCAAAATACAATATAGTTCAAAAGTTTGGAATTTTTAAAGAAATTAATACTTCTTTTCTTTCCATTGTTTTCAACATTGATAAAAATAAAAATGTTTTTTGAGCATCAAATCTGCATATTAGAATGATTTCTTATGGAAACTTATGGAAGCTTGTTTCCGCCACTAAATAAAAAAGAAAAAAGGTAATTGTGACTTTTATCTCACAATTGGGAGTTTATCTCTCACAATTCAACTCGCAATTACGAGTTATGTCAGAATTGCGAGTTATAAACTCACAATTGCGGGATATTAACTCGCAATTCTGACTTTTTTCTTCCAATTCTGACTTTTTTTCTTGCATTTGCAAGTTTATCTCTCGCAATTCTGACTTCTTTTCTAAGAGTTATACAGTACAATTCTGAGGGAAAAAAGACTGACTAGCAAGTTTCTGACTTGCGATATCTCACAATTCTGACTTTATAACTTGCCATTGTGACTTCATAACTCGCAATTCTGACTTCATAACTCTCAATTCTGACTGCGTAACTTGCAATTTTGAGTTTATATCTTGCAATTCTGACTTCTTTTCTAAGAACTGTGAGATATAAACTTGCAATTGCGAGTCATCAAGTCCAATCTGAGGGAAAAAAGACTTGCGAGTTTCTGACTTGCGATATCTCACAATTCTGACTTTATAACTCGCAATTCTGACTTCATAACTCGCAATTGTGAGTTTATATCTCACAAATATTGCTTCACCTCACAATTCTGACTTTATAACTCACAATTCTGACTTTATAACTCGCAAATATTACTTCATATCTCACCATTCTGACTTTATAACTCGCAATTCTGACTTCATAACTCGCAATTTTGAGTTTATATCTTGCAATTCTGACTTCTTTTCTAAGAACTCTGAGATATAAACTCGCAATTGCGAGTTATCAAGTCCAATCTGAGGGAAAAAAGACTGACTTGCGAGTTTCTGACTTGTGATATCTCACAATTCTGACTTTATAACTCGCAATTCTGACTTCATAACTTGCAATTGTGAGTTTATATCTCACAAATATTACTTCATATCTCACAATTCTGACTTTATAACTCGCAATTCTGACTTCATATCTAGCAAATACTTCATATCTCACAATTCTGACTTCATAACTCGCAATTCTGACTTAACTCGCAATTCTGACTTCATAACTCACAATTCTGACTTCATAACTCACAATTCTGACTTTATAACTCGCAAATATTACTTCATATCTCACAATTCTGACTTCATAACTCACAATTCTGACTTCATAACTCACAATTCTGACTTCATAACTTGCAATTCTGACTTCATATCTAGCAAATACTTCACATCTCACAATTCTGACTTCATAACTCGCAATTCTGACTTTATAACTCGCAAATATTTCTTCATATCTCACAATTCTGACTTTATAACTCGCAATTCTGACTTCATAGCTCACAACTGTGAGTTTATATCTCAAAATTCTGACTTTATAACTCACAATTCTGACTTCATAACTTGCAATTGTGAGTTTATATCTCACAAATATTACTTCATATCTCACAATTCTGACTTTATAACTCGCAATTCTGACTTCATATCTAGCAAATACTTCATATCTCACAATTCTGACTTCATAACTCGCAATTCTGACTTCATAACTTGCAATTCTGACTTCATAACTCACAATTCTGACTTCATAACTCACAATTCTGACTTTATAACTCACAAATATTACTTAATATCTCACAATTCTGACTTTATAACTCGCAATTCTGACTTCATAGCTCACAACTGTGAGTTTATATCTCAAAATTCTGACTTTATAACTCACAATTCTGACTTCATAACTCACAATTCTGACTTCATAACTCGCAATTCTGACTTCATAACTTGCAATTCTGACTTCATAACTCACAATTCTGACTTCATAACTCACCATTCTGAATTTATAACTCACAATTCTGACTTCATAACTCACAATTCTGACTTCATAACTCGCAATTCTGACTTCATAACTTGCAATTCTGACTTCATAACTCACAATTCTGACTTCATAACTCACCATTCTGAATTTATAACTCGCAATTCTGACTTCATAGCTCACAACTGTGAGTTTATATCTCAAAATTCTGACTTTATAACTTGCAATTCTAACTTCATATCTAGCAAATACTTCATGTCTCGCAATTCTGACTTCATAACTTGCAATTCTGACTTCATAACTCGCAATTGTGAGTTTATATCATAATTCTGAGGAAAAAATAGTCAGAATTGCGAGATAAAATTAATTCTGCTTTGCCATCACAGGAATAAACTACATTTAAAATATATTAAAACAGAAAACTGTTTTTAAAATTATAATAATATTTCAATAATATATTACTAATTTGTCTAAACTGGCATTTTCACCTTGATTACAATGGTTTCCTGGTTCTAATTTACCCTGAGGAACTTTTTATTGTAATAAAGCAAAACTGCCCATGTACCTCAGTGGATGTATATCAAGAGCTGGATGTAACTGTTTGCATTTCGAGCTTTGACTACAATGGAGAACGGGCCACCGCAGCTGTGGAACAGCGATAGATCGAAGTGCGTGTCTGAGTACACAAGAGAAGATTAACACTGCTGCCTTCTGCCACTGATAACAGCCATGAACCCTCAGCTTTAATGTCGGATCACCACTCGTTATAACACATGCTAACACAATGAAAAGTCTTGCTCAAGAATTGGAGATGCTTCTTCTGTATTAAATAAAAAGCATGTAGTGAAAGTGGAACAAAAGTGTCAAAAAGTGATGGGATGGATGAATGATGTGCAGAAAAGACTAAATTAAGCAGGAGGTGTGCAACACAATGTATACATCATTTTTTAAATGATGTATTAATAAAACGAATGCAATGAAAATGGTACGAGATGCTCAAAAAACAGCAAGAAGCAACAAACAGTCAAAGACATTTTTAGTACCGGTACATCTGACAACCCTACAAGAAACACAATCATGCAATCACTGATTGTCATGACAACAGCATTTCATATTTCATACTGTATGTATAAAGACGACTATGCAGTGCGGCTACATAAGCCAGTTGTTTTACCAGATATTTAAATAAGAAATAAGAGAATTAAAAATAAAAAGCTACAAGTGAAAGACCTTGGCATTACTATGAATGTGTTTCTAGGTGCATTCTTCCAGCACTGAGGCTGAATATGAAACATTCTCCTTCTGCACTTTCTTTCAATCTTCTATCAGGCATCTCATGAATCAAACGACACACACACACACACACACACACACACACACACACACACACACAAACCCCATCCAATGTTTCTAATCTCCTCTTGCGGAGAGGCTTTGAATATTCTATAGGTTTGATAATGGGCTGCTCTTTTAAATTACCTGACCTTTCAGATACGAATCAGAGGATCCAGCATCTCCTTAGTGTTGGCATCAGATTCAGTGCTCTGTTACAGTGTAATGTGATCATAAACAAACTGCCCTTTCTTCTTTTTTTTTCTCGACTGCTTCTCCTAGCATTTTTTTTTCTTCTCTGCGTGATATTACACCCTGCCAAAGGTCACTCCCACTCAACAGAAACATATTAGAGGAATGATTTGCTGCTCTGCCATTTTCGATGCAGGAAAAAAAGGTATGCAATACAATAAAGCGCTACCTACTTTACTGGGGGTATCTGAATGACTCTGTCTTGAATGGATCCATCTGTTTGCTCAGAAAAGAAAGCTTTAAATGCTAACATTAGGAAAATATCACTCTCTGAAAGCAATTCAACCAAGAATACCATTAAGATTGTGTTAAGATATAATTCAAATTCCAATACAGACATACATGTTATAGGATAAAATTATTTTGTGTGCATGTTGTCAGTCTGAGAGGTTTAGAGCAGTATATGCTGATTGGTCAATGCATTGTATTAACTTTTATATAAAGGCCTGTTGAGAGTAGTCTAGATGCTTCCGATCCATGTTAACATGAATGATTCCCACATTTCACGCAAAGCTCATGTGTGCGTTAAGGCCTTTAACATATGGCACAACAACAGCACAGGAGCTGTTACGGTTGTAAATATAATCCGAGTAACACCTTGCATCCTTGGAGTGAGGCTACAGGACAGATACAAGGTGATTCTTCACGTGAATCAAAACGCAGCCTCTGTGTCTCACCGCCAGCACCTCAGCGTAAGTTATGAGCGCCATCCATCTTTCGTAGAGTGTTTATATGTCTGCGTGTGTGTGTGAGTGTGCGTGTAATTGCTCATTAGCCATGCTTGAGAGGAGCAGAGGCCAGATTCACAGGATGGTATTAAACTGAGCTCACAACTGGTTCAAACTGTTATTGTTCCAGTGATTTACAGACTCAACACAAAGACTGCATACAGTATGAGCTTTAGAGATCTAAAAATCTATCAGCTGAGGACTGTGGTTTATTTCCTTTTACTACTGCCTGCAGTTTACACCTTTTATTGCTTTACTTAATTTTATTTAATTGAATATAAAAATAAATAACACCAACAATATATTATATATATATTATGGCTGTAAAAAATAATGCGTTAATTTCGATTAATTAATCTGAGGAAAAATAACGCGTTAAAAAAAATAATGCAGATTAATCCATTCCGTATTGACCTTTGAACCTGGAGCCGTTCTAGCCACCATTCGACTGTAAAATGAAGGAGGGAGACGACTACTGCGCTGACGGACAGAACGAGCAGAGCTCCTCCCTTGCGCGCGAGAAAGTAAGCACCGTCTTTGCACTCTCTCTACCTCACACATAATAATCTAAATCAACTGACACAATGCTAAAAGTTCGTAAGACCGAATCCATGCTTCACGAGGCGCATTCGGAGAATGACAGGCGCCCTGCACGTGCAGCTGACATAAACCACACTTTCAGTAAACAAAAAGAAAATCCTATCCAGTGGTGAAGTGTTTTCTGTGTTGACAAATCTTTTGCGATATCCTAATAACAGTCGCGATTCGCACGCAATGCGTCAACGTCCGCTAATGTCCAATTCGCGACCTAATGACTCATTTGAACAGATTCATTTTAATGAATCATGACAACAACTGATCTGTCCACATGGTCTATAATGAATCATTTACTCGAACAACTCTGAAATGAGAACATAAGTGTGCTTACCCTATTTAGCAAGAGTGGTTAGTAAAATTAGCCTTAATAATCCACAATATTTTCAGGTTATTTAAATGACAATGTGTAGTAAATTAGGCCTACCTATAAAATCAGTTAGTTTAGACTGGAGTGAGGTGAAACCAGAACAAAGCAAGTTGTTGTTAACTATGTGCATTCAATTGTATATGGTAGAAAATTATATTATTAGTTAATATAACTTCTAAATGCTACTTTTTAATACTTTTCAGGTTTAGCAAAAAAGCATCTTCTCTTACAAAGCTATAAAATCACTTTCTTTCTTTTTTTTTTTTGCAAAGAGGGCAAGAAAGAATTACAGTGAGAGTGACGAGTACTTTATTGTCAGTACTGGGCTCGCAGATCACGTGGGTAGGGCACTTTTTACTGTTTGTGTGGATGACCATGTCTGTCACCACCGAAGACCATTTTTGTCCCAGGAAAAACCCTGCATTGATTCATTTGAATTGAAATATTTAATACTTTAACAGCAAAAATTATGTATGTGATTAATTTAGATTAATTAATCACAGAGTATGTAATTAATTAGATTAAAATTTTTAATCGATTGACAGCCCTAATATATATATATATATATTGTATATTGGCTGAAAGCCGTGCAATATTCTAGTGATAACAGCACTCCTACCTTTTCACCGTTTGTATCACTTCGCTTGAATTGACTGTCATGGCAACCAAGCAAATCCACTGTATTTTTACAAATACTACACTTCTTGTAGTATTTTTTTTAAAGTATTAACTTCGAACTGTAGTTACTCATATTTAATCATAGAGCCTATTTTACAATTTGTTTAGATGTTTTCAGAGATGCGAGCTCCAGGCCGTCAGCAGCCGTTCAGTGCTCGTGTACCCGCCAAGAACAGCTTCATCTCAGCCAGTGCTTCGGGGATTTGCCGCTGTCTCTTATAGTGGTTAAACATGAGATATAATTCATTTTGGGTACATAAAACAGGCAATCTTTGGTCTTTATTACTTGAGAAAGGGTCTAAAATGATACCTAAAAATATCACTAAAAAGTCTTTGTTGGGCTAATATGTTCTTTGCAGTCTTAATTTAGACAAATTTATTCAGTACTTCATTTACATAAACTCTCACTATTGTTCACTTGAGGAATACCTTCTAGCTCTTACTAGTACATATAACATTCTTCAAAGGTATTACTCTCTAAATTATATATTACAGCTCAACCAAACTTCAAATTGAAAAAGGCATGCTAAGGTAAAATGTTAATCACCTAGCTGCTACCACAAATATCCTGAATATTTATGGGTTATTTGTTTGAGCTTTTTAAGATAACATAAAAAAAACCCACTGCAAATCAAAACATAAAAAAAAAAAAAAAATCTGCACACCCAGAAATATACAGAGCGGAAACTAAATCAGCACACCAGAATAAAGTAGACTCTGTATGATATTCTGTCCAGCAAAAACTCATGAGCAGCTCCCTCTTGTGTGTCTTGTAATGAAAATAAATCTCAGAAGAACAGTCAAAGGTAGATATATTTTAGGTGCTTCATCTTATATAACATCTGGAACAGGCTGCTATATTCAGGTACGAATTAAACTGAGCTCCTCAATGGGGAATTTACTGCTGATCTCCACAAATTACGTATGTGTGTTACAGTGAGCAATTAATACATCCTGAAAGCTCAGCAAAAACACAATATTACATTGTATATAAAGCACAGGTATTACAAATGTAAGGTTGGGCTGTAGATTCTGGGAAGAAGCCATGATTTGGTCAGATAAAGATGATTTTGGGGGTGCTCGACGAATGGATTGATTTTATACCAATCTATAGAGTAGTATGTGCTTCAATACCCAAAGAGCGCATTCCGCTCTTTGCTTCAAACTGCACTTCACAATGGCTGAGAGATGGCTGAAATACTCTACCTTATTTTTCCACTTCAGTCTCAAGTGTTGCTCTCATATTGAGGTTTTTTGTAACCACTGAGCAAAAATCAAGGTTCCTTCCTCTTTTCTGAAGCCACCCAGCAGTTCTCATCAGGGGTATCATTGTCCATTCTTCTGCATATGACGCAGATTCAGGAAATGGACTTATGCAAAAATAGTCGCACTCTGTGATATTAGTCATCTTTTATGATGAAATTCAACAAAAAATGCACACCTTTTTAAAACACCATCTCTTTTTCTGTGAAAAAGCCTGGCCAGTTATACAGGGATGTGAACAGGAAAGCACCATCAGCATTTGATAGAGCACTTCCCTCAAGCTCGGGTTAATTCCTCACTCGGTTCCAAAATTAGTCTTTTCAGCACATTCTTAGCCGCTTCCAGTCCCTCTCACACAAAGCCTAATTAACTTCATGAAGTTTGAATTTCAGAGCTAAAAAATGAACAAGAGATCCTGCAATGGTGCAGCAGCAGAATGAAAGGCCATGAGGAGCTTAATCACTTTCACATTATCTGGAGCTTTGTGCAAGATCAGATTTGATTCCCGGATAGGCAAACTTGTGATGAATAAGGTACTTGAAAGGAATCAGCATTACAGGGAATCCATAATGGCCCAAACTAATAAAATGTGATACTGTCATAATGTTGAACTATTTTGGGGAATCTCACAAAAGCTGCCCGGATCATATCTCATCTCAAAGTCAAAAATATAAAATTATGTTTCGCAAAATGACAATAGCTATGTTTCCATTCACATTTGCGAATAAAGCAGTGTTTTCATCCAGTGAGTCAAAGAGAACAAAATCGTCACTTCCTGGTAATCTATGGTATATAATGAATTACTTGCAAGGTAATTATATTGAACCACTTTGAGGACAGACTTTGCTTAGGCATTTCAGATGCTGTGCAAAAAGATCGGTCCGCTGGTTAGCCCAGTTATGGTGTAGCATCGCACAACGTCACATGATTTTTTTGATGCGCATCAAGAAGTTTATTCAGTAAATGTGTTTCCATTATAGTTTATGCACATTTTCTTAATGGATAAATTTTTTTTTTTATCTGACTCAAACAAGCACATGTTTCTTATGCTCATTTTTAGAATTTATGCGGACATTTCCGTTTCCATCCTGCAGTTTTTTTTATGCGATATCTCAAAATGCACATAGATTTCCAAGATTTTAAATACATTTGAATATTTAAATTAAGCACATTTTCCCCAAAATGTCTTATTATTGTAATGTACAGTATCTGGTCAGCATCAGAGAATGCTGCACAACAATTACTAGATGTATAATTAATTATTTCATTTAAATAAATACAATTTAATGTCCCCATCATCTTGGTCCTATATATAAATGTATAATATAGTGTCTGTGTGTGTATATTATATATATAAATATATATATATATATATATACACACACACACACACACACACACTAGAATAATGACTACTGAAAATTCAGCTTTTCCATCACAGGAATAAATAATATCTTATATATTAAATTTGAAAACAGCTATTTTAAATTGTAATAATATTACAGAAAATTATGGGTTTTACTATATTTTGCATAGACCTCAAATGGTAGTACATATACACAGTAGAATAAAATTAATAAAATATACACTTTTATTATTTTGTGATATGACCCAGTTTTTTTACTCTCAGTCTTTTTACTCTCAGAGAACATTTCAACTGCTTATTCTCTATGAAATTTGAAAACACAAATGGGTTTTATGGAAGTTTGTTGAAATGAGCCAGTTCCTTCCTTGCATGCCCAGACATCATGCAAGGCACTGCACCAAGAGACAAAATAGCTGCAGTGCCTTTTTTCCCCACAATTTGTGAGACTACAAAACATTTCATAGGAGGAAACTGCCCAGCAGTCGACCTTTCTGTCTTTCTAAGCTGCTGGTGATGATATTGGCCCTGAAGTGCCCTGATTGCTTGAGTCATTTCCACCTGGGGATCTCAGGCAGGACAGTCTTTCAACCATTGTCATCTGTCCCCAAAAAATATGGCCATAAATCACTCTCTTTATCTCTCCTGCACAGCGATGTAATAAGAAGAACACATCTGCTACATGTTAGCAGCGTATCTGTGACGGCTTCTAATGTCGTCATTAGCCCTGTACTTCATCTGTGGGTCTAATGAGCCACTTAGCGAGGGGAAGCAACGCAACTGGGAGGAAGAGAACAGAGACAGCAAGAAAAGTGAGGTCAATGCACTCACAGAGTGAGCAATGATGTGACATCAAACACAAGACTTGCATAGATCCTCATTAGTGACTTTTCATAAACTACTTGTTACTTTCAGGTGCTTCAGGGAGTCAAACTTGATCACATAAAAACCAAAGACTTGAGCTACTTTGTTCTCGAGACTCTGTTAGGCATTGTGAGACTTTGTCAGGCGTCTCAATGTCAGCCTGAGTGCTATCATAGAGCTTTAGACACCTCAAGCCACAGCTGAGATCTGCTGGCTGGAAAAAGCCTGTTTATTATCAGGGTGCGAATGCAGTGCACCAATTTTGACTGACTTGATTTGATCAGTTGCCAAATGTGCAATAGTAGAAAAGTAGACGGAAAGCAGCAAACAGGTTCGTATATTCATAAATCTATTTTTACAGCGCTTGCAGGGCTCTCTCATACCTTTTCCCCTGCTTTCTATAACTTAAATTGAATTTTGTAGATAAATTCAACCTTAGATGTGCTCTCAATTTTTGGATTTTATAAACTTTGCCAGATTTTTGAGGTTTAAGTCTCCCACTGGCATAAAAACAACTACTGCCAGAAATGAAGTCATAGTTATATTTGCATACTGAATTGTGATTGGTATACAGTTTACACTGTTTTTTCATGAGATTTGAATTGCAATTGGAGAGTCTTAACTCTTAAGTAATCCATCTCTCCCAATATCTATTTCAGTTTATAACATTTCAAACTATTATTTTACCAAAAATAATAATTTTGATAAGTCAAAGGAAGTCTTGAGCCTCAAAGTAGGGGTAAGTATGGTATAAGTCATTTATATAAAATATTTTAAATAAATACACTATTTTATCTAATGAAAAATAAATACATAATATTGAGAAAAGTCTTAGGAAATAGCTCATTCACTCATTCATCTCCTGGAGTCTGCATTTTATGGAATATCTAGAATGTCAAAACATTCAGCCTTAAAGGAATAGATCACCCGAAAAAGAAAATTATCCCATAATTTACTCACCCCTTAAGCTATCCTAGGTGTATATGACTTCCTTCTTCCAGCTGAACACAATCAGAGTTATAATAAAAAATATCCTGGCTCTTCCCAGCTTTGTAATGGGATTGAATAGCGCCAATGGGATGTAATGGGACTTTTGAAGCACCAAAAATGAATCCAGTGGGATAATAAATGCCTTCTGAAGCAAAGAAATGGGTTTTTGTGAGAAAAATATCAATATTTAAAACTTTATAAACTATAATCGCTGGCTTCCGGCAACGACCGTACACGCTTCCACGAGAGAGTCGAATGGTGACCTCGTATGAAGTAGCTCTTATATTGAAATCCTCCAACATTTTTCTTTAAAACTTCTCATTTTAGACTTCTAATTCATGACCGCTATTCTGTTTTGCTCTATCCTCTGCTCTTTATTCAAAAACAGAAGCCGAAACTAGGGCTTGTTCGCTAAACAAAAACAGCCAATCAGAGTGATCTCTCTCACCGATGGCCCCGACGCAGATTCAACATGCTGAATTGGTCTAATTGGATGAGCCCTACTACAGGCGACGTGTGGAACACACCGCAAAAACTAGGCCAACAGACGTTCACCAATGCCTGGATGTTGGCCGACAGCCGACCATTAATTAAAGTAGCAAATAACAAAGTGGTAAAAAAAAAAAAAAAAAAAGGCTTTACAAAATGCAACAGAGAGTCAATGTTCAGTTCAGAGGTGGCTAAGCTACATTTGACGTAACAATAAACTACATTCACCGAGATCAAAAATGTTCTAAAAGCTGTTTTAAACAGTCAAGTCTTTTAGGGACCTCATATCCTCATATATTTAAAATGGTGTCCACATGTGAAAATTGTTACATAGTGAGTCGTTTTTCAGTGTGAGTACAATCGAGGTCTCTCTTGAAGATACAGAACTTTAATCAGTAACATACACTGTAATGAATATAATACAGCAGTAATGAGCACAACTGCCAGAATATAACACTGGAAACTGAATAATAAATAATTTTAATAGAAGTGCTCAGGCAGGATTATATAATTTCATAAATTCAGCTTTAGTTTGTTTCATGTAGCAGACAGGCACTTTAGCTTTAGTCGACCTTTAGCTTCAGACAGAAAAGCACTGCAATGACATAGATTTAATTGCTTCACTTACCTGTTTAATTGTATTTTAGCGCCATTCAAGGCAAATGAGAGACAAAACTGCCCTTGTTCTGTTGTGTTTATCTAAGCAAGCCAATGCTCTCTATTTTCCTCTTAAAGAACAGTAACATCTTGAGGATGAGAAAATAAAAGAGCTGTGATATGTGAGAGCTCAGAGCGGAGAATGCCAAAGGAGACAGGGCATAATTTTCAACAGTCTGCTGATGCTGCCATACCATTAGGCAGAGACAACAATTTTGAAAAGAAATAAAGTCCCAGAGGTACATTATAAGCTCCACTTCTCAAAGGTCACAGCAAGATTGCAGCAAGCGTAGGAAATTACCACCGCAGACCCCAATTAAAACAGACCATATAGATTTTATCTGCACAACTAAGCCAGGTGAGAGTCGACACTGTTAGATTTTTTCTTCAGGGGCGCCATGAGACCCTGTCTTGATGCCTGCATTTCACACTCACATTTAAGGCCTTTTTCAGACATGTAGATCATTTGCTTTGTTCAAAAACAGGGAGTTAATTTGTTACAATGTCGCATTTTCTTCTTGGTTTGGTTTCACAAGTCACCATTTCAAAGCATGCCAAAATGGGTTTATGCAAGTCACATGTGAGTAAAGATGTCCTCTTATTGGTCAAAGTTTCCTCTGCTCCGCGAGCTAATTGTGGTTTTATCTGTAGCTGTTATGACAAACACTTATACGAATGTAGCATTTCCGCTCTAACTGATTATATATATTTAAAGTTGCCCTAGAACTTTTTTTTAAAGATGTAATATAAGTCTAAGGTGTCCCCTGAATGTGTCTGTGAAGTTTCAGCTCAAAATACCCCATAGATTTTTTTTGATTCATTTTTTTAACTGCCTATTTTGGGGCATTATTATAAATGAGCTGATTCAGGGCTGCTGGCCTTTTAATTGCTCGTGCTCTCCGCCCAAGGAGCTTGCGCTTGCCTTAAACAACATAAAAAAGTTCAAACAGCTAATATAACTCTCAAAATGGATCTTTACAAAGTGTTCGTCATGCAGCATGTCATGTGTAAACAGTGTTTATTTGAATGTTTACATTTGGTTATGAATGAGTTTGATAGTGCTCCGTGGCTAACGGCTAATGCTACACTGTTGGAGAGATTTATAAAGAATGAAGTTGTTTATGAATTATACAGACTGCAAGTGTTTAAAAATGAAAATAGCGACGGCTCTTGTCTCTGTGAATACAGTAAGGAACGATGGTAACTTTAACCACATTTAACAGTACATTAGCAACATGCTAACATTTAGAAAGACAATTTACAAATATCACAAAAAATATCATGTAATCATGGATCATGTCAGGTATTATTGCTCCATCTGCCATTTTTCGCTGTTGTTCTTGCTTGCTTACCTAGTCTGTTGATTCGGCTGTGCACATCCAGACGTTAATACTGGCTGCCCTTGTCTAATGCCTTTAATAATGTTGGGAACATGGGCTGGCATATGCAAATATTGGGGGCGTACACCCCGACTGTTATGTAACAGTCGGTGTTATGTTGAGATTCGCCTGTTCTTCGGAGGTCTTTTAAACAAATGAGATTTATATAAGAAGGAGGAAACAATGGAGTTTGAGACTCACTGTATGTCTTTTCCATGTACTGAACTCTTGTTATTTAACTATGCCAAGATAAATTCAATTTTTGAATCAAGGGCACCTTTAATTATATTTAAAATTATATACAGGGCTTGACGTTAACACCCACCAAGTGCAAGTGGATTTCAGCAGTAGCGTGTAATGCAGTCACTCCTACTAGCTACTTTGGTGGGTTGAATTTTATATATAATATTTACATTTTTCAATTGTAGTCTTTTAAAAAGGCATCTGAAATAATAAACTAAGTGCAATGTAGCATTGCCAAAAATATAGATTTTTCGAAACATACCGATACTGAAATATCTGAGATGCTTCCCATGTTCATTTTCCGCAGAATAGATACACGATACCAGCTGTGCTTTCTTGCTCTCTCATCTCTCTAAGTTGACACAAACTCGCCTCCCCTCACTCATTCGTTTCATTTGCTCCGGATGAATATTGTTGGTGTTACAGGGATTGAATTTTGGCATGGGATTGCGCACATTACGCATAATTTTACTCGTTCCCGCAGATTTTGAGCTCACACCTAAAGTGCGCAAACATAAAGCCCCCTCTCAATACTAAATTGAATTCTTTTTTTGCTACTTATTTCGCTTAAACAGTCCAATATACAAGAAATAATGTCAAAATGCCAGTCTTGGCGAGTATTCATGTAAACACAGTCAGTTATGTTTTAAAGGTGCCCTAGAACTTTTTTTAAAAAGATGTAATGCAAGTCTAAGGTGTCCCCTGAATGTGTCTGTGAAGTTTCAGCTCAAAATACCCCATAGATTTTTTTTTAACTGCCTATTTTGGGGCATCATTATAAATGAGCCGATTCAGGGTGTGTGGCCCTTTAATTCTCTTGCTCCACGCCCCAAGAGCTCGCGCTTGCCTTGAACAGTGCATAAACAAAGTTCACACAGCTAATATAACCATCAAAATGGATCTTTACAAAGTGTTCGTCATGCATGCGTCGGATTATGTGAGTATTGTATACTGTTATATTGTTTACATTTGATTCTGAATGAATTTGAGGCTGTGCTCCATGGCTAACGGCTAATGCTACACTGTTGGAGAGATTTCTAAAGAATGAAGTTGTGTTTATGCATTATACAGACTGCAAGTGTTTAATAATGAAAATAGCGACGGCTCTTGTCTCCGTGAATACAGTAAGAAACGATGGTAACTTTAACCACATTTAACAGTACATTAGCAACATGATAACGAAACATTTAGAAGGACAATTTACAAATATCACTAAAAATACCATGATATCATGGATCATGTCAGTTATTATTGCTCCATCTGCCATTTTTCGCTATTGTTCTTGCTTGCTTACCTAGTCTGTTGATTCACCTGTGCACATCCAGACGTTACTGGCTGCCCTTGTCTAATGCCTTTCATAATGTTGGGAACATGGGCTGGCATATGCAAATATTGGGGCGTACACCCCAACCGGTGTTAAGTTGTTATACTGAACTCTTGTTATTTGACTATGCCAAGATAAATTCAATTTTTCATTTGAGGGCACCTTTAAGTGAACGTAAACAGTAAACAAAATGCATGTGTAACAGTATAATGAATCCGTGCGTCAAGTTTTAAAGTGACAGTAGCCTAATATACCTGTTGCCAAATTATGAGATAATATTATATATATGAAGAGTTTGGTTCCAAAACGCAATAACTCCATTTTGATTAATTTGAGTAAAAAGGTGTTTTCTTTACCAAGAAAGTGGCAAGATGAAAACCACTATTTTCTGTTTCAGACTTTCACATAGCATCTTTTGGTAATTAAAACATTAAACATTCAAATCTACATTTTGATTTTAAAAAGTGTATTATAAAAACGTATTATTTTTTTCCCAAAATGCAATAAATCCATGACATTTTTTTTCAAAATGCAATTAATCCATGAATATAAAAGTTATTTTTCAAATTGAAAATACACAACAAAGTAAGTTGATTCACATATATGACAGAGTCTAAACTTTGCCAATATTTATCTTATATACAGGCATTTTATTAAAAATACATTCAGCCGTCGCTCCCAAAATGAATTCAACGGGTCATCTTGTTAATGTTATAAATTATTTGTTATTACCGATTAAAGAGTATCTGGTTAAATAAACACATTTGCCGAGTACATTGGTATTAAAAACGGCTTTTTAAAAAGCCTTCGATGTTTACAGTGCGTGGAATGGTGCGCTGTGATTGGTTGAGAGCGGATATATTGCGTTCTGCAGAAAAAGGAGACTGGCGTTTGTCGCGTTTTGGAAAGACAGGGAGAAAACATTACAGAATAACACGACGGATATCGCATTTTGCGCAAAATTAATAAATGACTTTTCAATGCCGACCAGATACAATACTGATTTTGGCGAAAACTCATTTTTTTGAAAATGCCGTTTATCGCGTTTTGTATACACCAGGTTCCGAAACAAACGCTCCAAACGAGCCAGGTGTGAAAATGCCCGAAAATTGTTATGTTGAATTCTTGATTCGGATTAGACCGCTGCCATTCTAAAGGTTTTGATTTTCAGTTCCACATCACTTTACACTCTTTGAAACCAAACACATTCAATAAAAAAGACAAACGATTTCTATTTTTTTCAAACACAGAGAAACTTGTAGTGTCAACGCTACAATTGCTATCCAATCAATAAAATAATTTTGCAACTAAAAAGCTGCATTACTTAAAAAATAGTGATATCAGGCACCACCCCACCTCAAGACATGCAGTTAAACTAGTTACAATGCTTTAAGATGAAAACATGTGACTGATATATCAATATGATTGAATTGGCGCAGCTTTTGTAATCTAGCTGGATTCACACTATACTTTCTCAATGAGTAAGAGATTAAAAACAGCACTAACAAGACTGGCAAGACTCATCAGATTATTATGCTACACCACCAGACCTACAATCAAAATAAGACGAACAATGCGCTAATTGAAAAAGACTGTTGAGGTGTTTAAATGTGATATGGTAAGACAAGTGAAACCCTTTAAGTTAAAACACGCTCACACACACACACACACACACACACAAATACAGATTGTGTGATGTGCTCTAACTCAGATTAATTCTAATGAGGTCAACACTCGGCTGTGAGCAAGAACCGTGTCCGATTTGGATAAATGCTCTCTAAGGATTTGGCTCTCTTGCAGAAATCCTGGAGGTTGGTAACTTGGGGATTAACACACTTCAGCACGCATGCACAGAAAGAGAGAGCGTGTGTAAACTTTACCCGTGTTATTCCGGTAGGTTCCAGTATGGCCTGGAGGGAGCACTTCTCCCTGGCTCTGACTCAAGCTTCTCATTGGGACTTTCTGGTAGACTCTGTCTTCATATATGGGATCGATGTGATGCTCAGGGGACTGCAAGGGGCCTCAGTTCAGGGCCCAGGTGAGTGTGCTGACTGCTGTATGATCCTCGAGATCCTGCGAGAGGCAAAAAAGCATTGTTCCTGTTAGTGTTAATGATTTCAACATGGAAGAAAAAGTCTTTTGTTGTTATGAATGAGAACAACAATACGGGAATGTTGGTACATCATTGCACTGATCCCAAATTGTTGGCACACTAGACCTGCCAATCACAACATGTTCAAGGCATTAGGAAGCATATTAGTCAATATTTTCTTCCTGATCAAGTGTGTACAGCATCTCAACAGAGCCACAATAAGACTGTGAAGATGATGTTTATGATCCTTATGAGCCATAGGAAGTAGGTAAGTTCCATCAGCATTCAACAGTGATCCAACACATAACCTATTAGATTTAAATAACTTATCTAAACATCAAACAATCCCAGTAGTAAAGCTTTAGCTGTCATCCAGGGGTAGCTCTGGTGTAGGTCTTCCTTTGCCAATTAACTTTGCAAAAGTTTAAAAGTTAATCTTGAAAATGGCATGGATAATTAGCAATGATGTCCTCCTCATTAATGTTGCTTGCGGTTTCCATAGCGAATAACGTTATCTATTTTATCAGTGTTTTTTTCCACAGTGGGCAGAACACGTCATAAACTTACTGATAACAAGCCCCACCCATTAAAAGGGACGATATGATTGGTCAATTTTCCTGTCATTTGAAATGAGTCTCTCATTGACTTGCTATGGCTTGGCCCTCTGTAATTTCACAGCTGGACCAACAATCACAGAGCTGAAAGCATTAGGCTTATTAAAGGTGCTCTAAGTGATGTCACGCGTTTTTAGGCCAAAACATTTTTTGTCACATACAGCAAACATCTCCTCACTATCCGCTAGCTGCCTGTCCCCTGAACACACTGTAAAAAAACGCGAAACCCGAACCCGAACCCGAAAACGGCAATAAAAACAAACTGGTGCAGCCTGGACCACAAAACATAATAAACATGCTCCAGCCAATAACCGACAAGAATGATTTTAAATGCGCGTTCATGACTGTTTCAGGAAGCACGGAGGGGAGGGGGAGGAGGAGGGAGGGTCTAGCTAGCCTCTGTTTTGTTTGACAACACTTCGAACGTCAACACGTTACTCCACCTAGGATCATGTAGAGCACCTTTAACAAAAGTTTTGACTTTTTAAAGTATTATTTAAAAGTTTAAAAGTATTATTTTTTACAACAGTTTAGGCTCTCTCTAAAGGACTAAAGGGCCCTGATGGTTCCCCTTTGCACTGTACACTAGGGCTGGGCGATATATCGCATGCGATTCTCACGCGCATTTCGTCAGTAAAGCCGGTTCCCTAATTACCGCTAAATCGCCATCACCTCCTTTCAAATGGAGCACCTTTTAATAGACAGAGCCGTAGTTCACTGATAAGCCACGCAAAATCGGGTTCATTATCGAAGTCGATTCATCTTCGATACTGAACGCGATTTTGCGTGGCTTCTCCGTGAACTACGGCTTTGTCTATTAAAAGGCGCTCCATTTGAAAGCAGGTGATGGCGATTTAGCGGTAATTAGGGAACCGGCTTTACTGACGAAATGCGCGTGAGAATCGCATGCGATATATCGCCCAGCCCTACTGTACACTATATATCCTGGCAAATATATATAGTGAGAATAAAAAAAGGAATGATCAAATATTGATATATCATTGTATCAGCACAGCCCTAGCAATCCTTCCCTCCTCGATCAAAAGTGCTGGGATCATAAGAACCTTAGACACAGGATGAAGGCAAATGCTAACTCAACATTCACTCACATTCTTGCATTGATCCACACACTTTATATCCTGGCCTTGCACCGGCCTATAGGGACGCCACACCCACATAGACACACAATCTTTAGAGTTGTTATACCTCAGGATTGGAGATTTCTCTGGATCTTGGCAGCTTGTCTCATTTGTTTTCACTGAATGACAGAGATGTACTACTCTAAACAGCAATGCAAACAATCAGCGGAAGGGAGATTTATCCTCAAGGCCGAACACATGTGCATGTTAATCTTCAAACTACGGCAATGTCTGATCTGCTTCTGGTGCTCTGTTGCTTCACAGGACATAATTGTGTAATGTTCGGAAAATAAGAAGGTGTAGATAGAGGGCATTTCGTGTAATCACCTTATCAGCGTCCAGCAGGCGAACGCCCCTCATCCCTAACCTGATTTCTTTAGTGTTAGGAGGAGATCCATCGGGATGCTCGCACAATCGCTAAAACCCTATTTAAAGCTCTCTCACTTTATCATCTGAGATGCTCTATTTTCGTTTGACAAGACGGAAAAGATGAATGACATGAGATTCAGAGAATAAGACATGAACTTTTGTAGATAACACCAATAGTTGATGTGAAAGCCAGGGGTTTTTAAACTGGTGTCTGTAACCCCCAGGGGGGGCGCAAGAGGGTGTTTGGGGGTCTGAGGAGAATTTCAGAGGGAGAAAAAATAAATATTATGGAAGTCAATGGGTGCCGTCAAATGTCTTGTTACCAACATTCTTCAAAATATCTTCTTTTGGGTTCAACAGAAAAAAAGAAACTTCTACATGTTTGGAACAACATGAGGGCAAGTAAATTATGACAGAAATGTAATTTTTGGGTGAACTATGCCTTTAAGCTAGTTAAAAATCCTGTTGGGGACCACAGTATCCAAAATGCTGAGACTGTCCTCCAAAAAAAATGACCCTATAGGTCGTTTTTCAAGCACCTTATTGCGACCGTTTTGAAGTCATGCGCCCTCTAGCGGCTGTAAAAATAATGAGTGTCGTGTTACGTCTATCGTCATGAAATGACGTATGACTGTCATTACCAATCAAAATGCATATTCATTTAAATGCAATGTGTGGACTTTTTCTCCTATTTCCATTTAGCAAACTATTTTTTTATTAACGACTACACCCACCCCCATCCCTAAACCTAACCTTAGTGATTTATAGTGCATACACAATTTATGAGGACCTGCGTTCCCTGGGATCGAACCCACGATCACATGATTGTATATTGTTATTGCAATGCTCTGCCAATTGAGCTACACGAAACCCGAAATATGACGAAGATAAAAGGGAACAATGCATTAAAATGAAAGTGTTCTGTTGTCGAAAGGGGCGCAATTTTAGCAAACGCTCCTATGGGTCGTATTTCAGGGAAGTGACAAACCACCTATATGGTCGTATCGGTTGGAGAACATGTTGAAAATGCTACATATGCTGGTCTCTCAACAGGGTAGATGCTGAGAGACATGGGCAGCCTGAGAGATGGACAGATGGCTAACTAGGCAGATATAAGGACTGATAGACAAGCAGGAGGACAAGAAGAGACATGTAAGAACAGAGAGAAACTGAGAGATAGACTGTCACAGATGTTGCCAAGAGGTCCAAGTGATTACAAGCAAAGCAGCACGTCTCACTGCAGGAGAATCACAGCTTTTCAAAGGCAATTACTTTGCTAAACTCTTTGTCCAGGTGGAGGATTTGGACTGACAGGTCAGCGGCTCCTGCACAGACACCTATACAAACTAGCAAAACCGTTCCTGTTGGAGAAGAGATACGCGTTACATCCGTTCGATTCGCCCTCATGCTCCTTACCCACCTAATGATGAAACTTTACATCTAAAAGAGAAATCCACATGCCTTTGATACAGCTGGTTGAATAAATAGGTTTGTACATCTGGTACACATTTGGAACAACTTAGACAAGCGCTCTGAAGCACCTCTTCACTGTCTAATCACAGGCAAAGTGCTAATAGTGCTTCAGGCGTCTGAACATAGGCTGTTCATTGTTGTGTTCTGTTTGCTGTCATTAAAGCGTGAGGATGATAGAATGAGTGTAGGATCTAATGTAGTACCTAGTGAAGCTCTCAGGCTAAAGCTGTCAATTAATCCCAATTATAAAAACAGAATAGATTCGGCTCTAATCTGAGCCATAATCGAAACTGCTTTAAAAATTCAATACACGTATAGATGACCGCCCATCAGTTTAGTTATGCATTAATGTGTCAAATCGCTTGGAGTCAAATTGAATGGCCTTTTGAGCTATATTATTTGGATTTTTGTAATAAAATTATTAAGATGATCATTCTTCTTCTTCATAATAATAATAATAATAATAATAATAATAATGTATTAATTTAATAATAAATAAAAGTTATTTAATAATAAATTATTTAAAAACTTATTTAATTTATTAACTTATTAAATATAATTTATTCATTATTAAAAAATATGTTATACTTAAATGTATGTATTCTGAATTTATTATTATTATTATTATTATTATTATTATTATTACTACTACATTTAAAAAATACAAGTATTACATAAAAATACTTAACAATAAATGAATGGAATTCCATAATATTTTAACAAAATAACCAATAATAATAATAGATACATATAAATATGTATTAATTTATTAATATGTAATAATAAATTATTTAAAACAATAATAGTTGTTAAATAATTTCTTATTAAACACAATTTATTATTAAAATATATTATATTTTTTATTACATTAATGTATTTTGAAATGTATTATTATTATTATATTGTTAATTTGTTGTTAAATTTATGTAAATAATTATTGTTGTTATAAATAATTATTAAAATAATATATTATACTTAAATGTATATTATTTTTTATTTATTACTACTACTACTACTACTACTACTACTACTACATTTAAAAAAATATTATATTAATAAACATTTTTAATAATAAATTAGTAGTTTTTCATAATATTTTTAACAACACAACCAATAATAATACCAAAAATAATAATCAATATTAAAGGGATAATTTACCCAAAAAGTCATGACAGTGAATTATTTATTTATCCAACAATTAAAGGCTTTAGGCTATTAAAAATAGACCAAACTACCCGGTTCAAAAGGATATACATCAGCACAGGAAAGAAAACTGACTTCATCAAATTTATGGGGCCTCAAGTGGCTTATTGCTCATATGGTCTTACAAAATTATGGTCTTACAAAAACGTATCTTCTACTTAAGCTTGAAAGCAACGCCTCCTCTACATTAAAACACAGATAAACTAGGAGGAGTAAATTAACAGAAACAATACAGAGTATATCATAAGAGTATATCTATGAAGACAAACCTTTTCTAGTTCTACAATTACATTTGCTCTAAATACGCCTGTATTTTCATAGTACTTTCACGCTGATACTCATGTGAAGTGAGAAGCTCTTTCAGGACTCAGGAGTCATTTTAACCACTCAAGTCAGACCAGAAAATAACGTTTTTCTCCAAGAAACACCATGTTTCTGTGCTGTTTACCATGATTCGCCATCATCTCACTACACTTTTCACCTTGTTTCTATGCTGGTTTTGCTTTTGCAGAGGAAACAAACACTAAAGTCCATCTTTCTCAGTCTCAGTAAGAGTCCAACTCTGCTATTCTCTCTCACACAGCCTCCAGCTGTAATGACACACATCATCAGCCCCTCGCCCAAAATCCCTCTGAATACGACATCATGAAAGACAGGCTCACCAAACGCATCAAATACCCTCAAGAAATCAGGGAAGCCTTGCAAACAAAGTCTCATCTATACTACGTAATTGCCTTCAAATCTAATCAGCTTTCGGTCAGCGCACCCGGTGGGTAGACTGGGCTCGTTTTTCTCGGTCCATGGCCATGCTGGAGCACTCTTACTGTACGAATACTGGTGGAGGTGTACAGCCATGGGATGCCGGACTTTAATCAAAGAGACAAGCGGGAGAGCTGGTGATGGCTCAGCACGGGCTGAGGGACAGTTTGGCACTGGCCCGCTGTTTCCAATTGTGCGGCTGTTTCCCTCAGCGGGTTTGATGAAGAGCTGACAATGTAGCAGGTAATATAGGGCTGTAATCAACAATACCTTACACAGGTCCACAATCGGCCTGTTAAGCGAGTGATTTAGATAACAGCCTCCCACTCTGAATGCAGCTGCGTTTTCTGGCTTATAGCATAAAACGTCTCTAAATTTCAGAATAAAATAACTTGCCCGCCACAAGCTGGGCTGCACGGTTAGATTCACTTCGCCTCTTCTTTCTTGCCCAAACCCAACAGATATTTCTCTTGCACGCAGTATTTATTATTTGTGTATTTTAACAAAATGACATATGTAAATGACCTTAGAATTGTGTAGTGGGATGATAGTAGTTAATAAAAGCAGATTGTTGTTTACAGGCTTAATCGTGATAAATGGAAATTGAAAACTAACAGGTTAAAGCAATTAATGAAGCTATTAAACCAAACACATTGAGAAGTTTAAAAGCATTTCGCTTTATAAGCACAAGGTTTTGTTTGTTTGTTTGTTTTTAATTTTTAAATCAAAGCCTGTCGTCTTTGACTTAAGATTGATTGATCCTATTTTCTACATAGGCAAGAATTACCGAAAAAGTAACATGTTAAATGCAAAAATAGCAACACTAATTACAACAACAGCCACGTATAGTGTATGACTGAATAAATGAATTGTTACTGAACCTCTTTGATGTCTAACTGCGGAGCGAGAATGAGTCTTCATATCAAAGTGCTATGTTCCTTCAAAGGAAGAGCTGAAGTCTCTAGACTTAAGGGGCTGAATGTAGGGATCAGTAAAGAAAGCATGGATGGGAAACAAATGCGGTTCCCTAGGTGCTTTCTTATGAGTATCAAATTTCTCTGTCAACCATAGAGTTGTATTTATTTACCCAAGTTCAATGGGTATTTACTTAATTCTGATAACAGAGAATTCATTGATGTTCAGACTTTGATGTTTGTTAGTAAGTTCTCAATGTTAGAGGCAATCGAGCTATGACACTACATAGTATATATATACTGTAACAATCAAATGTTGCACTTCTCTGACCAAACAGCAGAGGCACTTCCTTGCTAAATGAATCTGTTATTAAGCAAATCAGTTAAATTAATGATTCATCGATTAACAAACATTAGTTGTGTTCGCCTTGAAGAGGCGCTGCGCATACCGATCGGTGTATGACATCAAAGCACCGCAAGAGCGATTCGAAAGCATACGGAGCCATTTTATCTCCAATCGCTCTCGTGGTACTTTGATATCATCCGACCGATCGGTCTGCGCAGCGCCGTTTCAAGTCAAACACACATATTCACTTGAATCTTTCTCTGAATTAATCATTTTTGTTGAACAAATCGATTGAATGAATGATTCACTGACTCGTTAAGACAGTTATTTGTACCACCTAGTGATGTTATTTTAATATTACTTATATACTGTACATTGTAAAAAATAACTATAAAATATGGAACAAATTTACACAGTAAAATACTGTAAATAGTAATATACCATAAAACAATGCATTCTGGGTAATATGTGTCATTTTAAGAAAACAGGCCTATAGGCTACCTTCTCGAAAACGACAAATAATATTACCCAGAATGCATTGTAATGTACAGAAGTAATATACTGTAAAAACAATGCATTCTGGGTAATATTTTGTAGTTTTCGAGAAAGTAGCCTATAGTTTACTTTCTAAAAAATGACGAATAATATTACCCAGAATGCGTTGTTTTCACGGTATATTACTGTTTTGATGGAAAACGGTGTAAATTTGTTTCTTTTTTTAGTTATTTTTTACTTTTTATTAATATTTAAAAATATTTTCCTATTTTTAATGAATAATTGTTGTTTAACAAATCGGTTGAATGAATGATTCACTGACTCACTCGTTAAGACAATTATTTGTACCAATTATTTGTACTATTACATTTTTTTAATATTTTAAATTATACTATTTTCCTATTTTTCATTTCCATTTTTATTTTAAATTTATGTGCTTTTGTCATTGTTTTATATTTATATTTAGCTTTATTTCATCAAATTGTTGTCAGTGTGAATGCTCCTTCACTTCAAAGCTGATCAAAATCCATTATAAGTTTCAAACAGTCTAACAACTAGCACAAGTTGTTTGCAGACTTGTTTTTGTTTCTTGCTGCTGTTTGAAATGAGATTTTAGTTGAGCATTTGACAGAAAATACATTCCCAGATTACAGCAAGTAATGGACTTGTACTGTTTTCTTGGGTGTCTGAAAGTATTTCACGCTTCAAAAATGTCCCCACAGAAACACCCACACAATGTTTGTTATTGCCACGACCCAAAAATCCCAGTTGGCTAGTCAAAGGCAGGTCAGGAGTTGTTACTCACCAGCAAGGCTGCCTGGTCTCTGTAGAGTGGCAGTGGCGTAGAGATCGTGGGATATCTTGTACTGCTCAGACGAGTGCACCAGCCTTTTGGTGGGTGAAAGCGTGGCGTAAGTAGACACTCCGGCGGTCTGCAGCTGCTGATAGATAGGTGAAGCGTTATTGGGTGGAGATGCTAACCGGTGAGGGGAGCCTGATGCGTGAGTACCAGGTGATCCTCCGATGCCCACCGCATTGATCGGCGAGCTACTGCTGTAGGATTTTGCAAGCCTGCCCGGAGAAGGCTTGGGGGAGGCCGAGGAGGACGAGGAGGGCAGGCGCTGGGTGGTGGCGTAACCAGGTGTGTCGGAAGCCGAGCCCAGACGCTGCAGTTTAGTCGGCGATCCGCTGGCCGCCGTGGACTGCATTGAGTTCAGGGGTGAGCTGACGCGCTGGGCAGGCAGAGTAGAGCTGGAGTAATACAGGCCCGGGCCGGACGCTGCAGATGGATGCTGGGAACCGGACAGCAGGGCACCGCCATGGCTCTGACAGGAGTCGCCCGCCGCGAGCTGGGCCGCACGGTTAGATGTCACCTGGGAGAAGAGGGAAAAAGATAACTGTTATATCTAATCAAAACATAACCTTATTAAAAAAAAAGGATTATTTCACCTTCATGTCATTCCAAACCTTTAAGACTTTCTTTCTTCTGTGGAAAGATTGTGTTTTAAAAATAAAATAAACTGTTTTCAACACTCATGATAAGAAATGTTTCTTGAGAGCCTAATCAGCATATTAGAATGATTTCTGAAGGATCATGTGATACTGAAGACTGGTGTAAGGAAGGCTGCTGAAAATTCAGCTCATTGGTTCTTGCACGTCACGTGACCAAACATCATGGCATTTGTGCTGCCATATTTGATGTAGTCGGTTGTTAAGTCATATTGAATCATTTTACGCTACCTTAATGATCTTTTGGGAAAGTTTTTGACCCTACTGATTTTCATAATATGACAAAAACACTCACCAAAATCTTCTTTTGAGTTCCACAGAAGAATGAAAGTCATACAGATTTGGAATGACATGAGGGTGAGTAAATAATGACTTAATTTTTGAATGAACTCTCCCTTTAAGTTGGCTTACTTGATATATTCAGATGGTGATATATGAGACAAGGGCATAAATTCTTCTCGGAAAGCCTTAAAAATCATAATAATTCCCTTGAAGGTAATATATGCAAGCATGTTTCCTGAACAAGCCTGTAAACGGAAGTTATTGCATATACATACGCAGCCATATGTCACAGTTTCTCATGGGATCACCTCCCCTTATGTCAATGGATGTTGCATCCCCGGAATTCAGAAGGGCGGGGGGGCACAGATACACCCTGGCAAATTAATGCTGGTGCAGTGCCAGTCGTTTAGAAAGACACTTTGGCGTGTGAATAAACATTTCTTCCTTTAGATTACTCATAATCACCATGACGATTTGTGGGTGATTACAATGAAACATTAGTTCCACTGTTTCTCATTTACAGAAAGCATGAAACCTGATTATTCTTATTCAGAATAAATTAGGTTATTTTTAAACTGGCAGTCAGTGCAATTTCCAGAGAGGGAAAAAAAAAGCTTAACTGTGCCCCCCCACACCCCCTTCATTGCATTGATATCAGGTAATAATATTCAAACAGAGAGTTAAATAAATACGAGGCAAAGGTCTTGAAAGATGGAGAGAATGACTGCGCTAAAAAAGTCTATGACATTTAAAGCTAAACCCGGCTTTGTTTGCCTCCACACTGTGTTCTTAAACAAATATTCTTCAGTGAATATCCGTATTAAGAACAGTTTTCAATGTATAGATGGAATGTACAAGAATTCACCTTAAATATCTTGAGTAAAATAAAATTAAACAAAACAAAACAAAACAAAACAAAACAAAAATAAAGCTAATTGTTCTGATCTTGTTCTCCATCCCTCAAAAAATATTTAGCGTTCATGATTTTTCCAGGTAAGACCTTTAATGAAAAAAAAAAGGAAATTGGTAGATTATTTGTTTGGGTAAGAAAATAATATAATAAAATAAAACAAAATAAAAAATATCCATAGCCAAACATCACTGGTTAAAATAAAATAAAATAAAATAAAATAAAATAAAATAAAATAAAATAAAATAAAATAAAATAAAATAAAATAAAATAAAATAAAATAAAATAAAATAAAAAAATAAAATAAAATAAAATAAAATAAAAAAATAAAATAGCTAATTGTTCTGATCTTGTTCTCCATCCCTCAAAAAATATTTAGCGTTCATGATTTTTCCAGGTAAGACCTTTAATGAAAAAAAAAAAAAGGAAATTGGTAGATTATTTGTTTGGGTAAGAAAATAGTATAATAAAATAAAACAAAATAAAAAAGATCCATAGCCAAACATCACTGGTTAAAATAAAATAAAATAAAATAAAATAAAATAAAATAAAATAAAATAAAATAAAATAAAATAAAATAAAATAAAATAAAATAAAATAAAATAAAATAAAATAAAATAAAATAAAATAAAATAAAATAAAATAAAATAGCTAATTGTTCTGATCTTGTTCTCCATCCCTCAAAAAATATTTAGCGTTCATGATTTTTCCAGGTAAGACCTTTAATGAAAAAAAAAAGGAAATTGGTAGATTATTTGTTTGGGTAAGAAAATAATATAATAAAATAAAACAAAATAAAAAAGATCCATAGCCAAACATCACTGGTTAAAATAAAATAAAATAAAATAAAATAAAATAAAATAAAATAAAATAAAATAAAATAAAATAATAAAATAAAATAACTATAATTCACTAATTGGTTATTGGGCAACTTGGTGATCATCGTAACACATTCCTTTATCTTGTTGACAAGCCTTCACATAATCTGAATGTTGTGAGATCAAGTTCCACATGGGACAGTGTTGTACAATCATGTTGTGCCTGAACAGTGACAAAAAAGAGCTTGATCAAGTGATTTTTTGAATACTACCACTATATATTCAACTGCATATCAACTGATTCTTTGAAGACTATCACTGTACATTATTGATACAGCATCTTTATTTCAACATATTGATTCTTCTATCTATCCTGAAGCCCTGCTTGGAGATGTTTCACTATAAAGAATTAAAGAATACACTGTGGAATGTAAAAAGGTTCTCCTGTGATATCAGGCTGCAAAAAGCTTTTCGGTTGTAACTGTAATCTTTATTTTCAAGAGTGTTCTGCTTTTCCAGATAAGACTTTAATGAATGAGATAGAAGAGATGGAGGAATCCTCTAAAGAAAAAAAAAAAAAAAGAAAAAGAAACTCTCAAGATAGGATTGTGAAGATTTAAAAAAGGCTTCTAATAGCTCAATATCATGTTATACCAAGGTGTAATGCAATTATACCATCATTCTTCTGCCAAATGCTTTATCTCTCCATCTCTCTCTCTCTCTCTCTCTCTCTCTCTCTCACTAAGAGGGAAAACTGCATCTCGGCGTAGAGAGAAGAGGAACACCTACTTGAAAAGACTGTTACTGGTTCCTGATGTGGATGAATTATTTAGGGAACAAGAGGTTTGTGGTGTTAAAAATATCTACATAAAAGCACCTAACTGTTATATAAACCCATCCTGGAGCAGACAAGCCCTCTTCAGATTACCCTCCACAGAATCAACCCAACAGTCCACACAAACACAGAAGAGAAAGAAAAAGAGAGACACTAGAAACACAATGCATTTTTTGCTTTCAATGTGAAAAGACGACTTTCTGAGAAACCACATTCATTTAAAATGAAAATGTTTGCAGAGAAGCCCCCCTAATCTCGGAAACAAGTCCGGAGGGCCGAGAACGCTGGGCATCTTTCATTAAAAGACAGAGGGCCTATGTGTTCATTAAAAGTGTCAAAGGATGAGAGTGGGAAGAGGGAGGGCGAGGGAGTGAGAGAGTGAGGATGTGCCAATGTCAGCTTTATCGTGACCAACCGCTCAGGCACTTTTTCTGTCATTTGAATGCGTTAGACATCCAGTTAATTAGCGAACATGGAGGAAATTAAATATTTGTGGTCTGAACAGACTTCGTACCTTTTTACAGGAACATTTCTTGCTTGTAGCAGGTGCGCGAGACTCATTTAAAAGAAATGAAAGTTGGGAGAAACCGCCCTGCAGGGTTTGCTGTAATTACAGTCTCATCAACAGGGCACAATTTAACTCCCCGGATAATGACAAAGTTTGCCTTGCACACGCTCGCCGCTCGATGCAATGCAGTACCACTGGTGTCTGCTAACAAATGCTTCGGTCTTGCAGTTAATTGCCTTAATCAGGTCTCGAAATCACTTTTTAGGCAGCAGCTTGAAACATGATCCCAGCTGGAGCCTGGGAATCATTTCGTGCCAGTCCCCCCCCCAAAAAAAAAAAAAAAAAAAAAAAGCAGAAACGCTACAACATCCCTGATCACGAGAGACTCGCGGTGCAGAACAGAGTCATCATGTCGAAAAACGGAGAGAGAGGAGGTGAAAATACAAAAGTGAGGGATGGATTTGTAACGAGAGCAGGAGGAAATAAGGAAAGAAGAAGCGCTCACCTGGTTGTAGCTGTGCACAGCTCCTCCGGGCTGGCCGCTGGATCGTGGAGGGGGCTGAGGCTGCTGGGTTTGTGGTGCGGACAAGCAGTCGCTCAGGGCCAGGGTCTGGTTACTATGGTAGCTGGAGGAGTACTGGAGGGAGCCCTCTGGGTTCGAGCTGAGCTGCAGTGAGCTCTGAGAGAGCAGACTCGGTCCTGTGTGCAGAGCGCCAGAGCGAGAGAGAGAGAGAGAGAAAGAGAGAGAGAGCAATTTCAGCAAGGCAGCAATGCAGCCCTCAGCCTGGCAGAAATGGCATACATAATTTATTAGAAGGGGAGGAGTGAAATAGAGAGAGAAGCAAAGGAGCACGCAAAAGACAGCATGAGAGATCGGGATTAAAATGACAAGAGAAAACCCATAAGCAAAAGAACGCAAGAGAGGAGAGAAACCAAGAAAAATGTGTTAATGTTTGTGTGTGTGTGTGTGTGTGTGTCAGCAAACAACTGAAGAGCTGGCAGAACTATAGGGATGGGCACAAGGATAACTGGTCTTGATCAGTCGTGAAGACACAATAATGGAGCGATGACTTTTTTCATCCAAACTTCAAAACATTTAGTGACAACTAAATGCAAATGTGTAAAAAAAATGAAAAAAACCCACTATTTTTGAATAAGTTAGTTGTTACGGTATCATTTTATAGCAATAGCTACATTGCAGTGTCATCATTGCATTAATAACTAGTTGGAACTAAACCCCCCAAAAAACACTTGATTTGAAAGTGCCATCTTTGCTCATTGGAAGTTTGAGAACTTTCTGAGCCAATCAGCTGAGCTGTAAGTGTCATGTGACTAATTAAGGTCTCTCAACAATATATAAAGTCCTTTAACAACAACGTTGTTAAATCAAAGCTGTTCTAATTTTAAGTTACAAAATAAATAAACAAATGTTTAAACATCGCTGTGAAGGACTTTATTTATTGTATGAGGGTGTTATATACAGAATAAACCGGTCAAACCTTTGGAAAATGACCATTTATAATGTTTTTTAAAGAAGTCTCTTATGCTCATCATGCCTATATTTTTTGATCAAAAATACAGAAAAAAACAGTAATATGGAAATATTATTAAAATTTAAAATAATGTTTTTCTATTTTAATATATTTTAAAATATAAATTATTTCTGTGATGCAAAGTTAAATTTTCATCAGCCATTACTCCAGTCTTCGGTGTCACATGATCCTTCAGAAATCATTACAATGCTGATTTATTATCAATGTTGGAAAAATTTGTCCTGCTTTTTTTCAGGATTCTTTGATGAATAAATGTAAAAAAACAAAAAAAGGAAAAAAAAAAAGAACCGCATTTATTTAAAATAGAAATTTTGTAACAATATACACTATCGTTCAAAAGTTTGGGGATAGCATTTTTTTTTTTTTTTGTAATTTATACTTTTATTCAGCAAGGATGTCTTAAATTGATAAAAAGTGATAGTAAAGACTTATATTGTTAGAAAATATTTCTATTTTAAATAAATGCTGTTCTTTTTAACTTTTCATTCATCAATGAATCCTGAAAAAAGTATCAGGTGCCAAAAAAAATTAAGCAGCACAACTTACCAAAATTGATAATAACCGTGTATCAAATCAGCATATTACAATGATTTCTGAAAGATCATGTGACACTGAAGACTGGAGTAATGGCTGATGAAAATTCAGCATTGCATCACAGAAAGAAATTACATTTTAAAATATATTAAAATAGAAAACCATTATTTAAAATTTTAATAATATTTCACAATATTACAGTTTTTTCTGTATCAAATAAATCATATCTGTATCAAAAAGAGACTTCTTTCAAAAACATATATATATATATATATATATATATATATATATATATATATATATATATACACACACACACACACACACACACACACACACTGTAATCCATTGTTTCCATGCATTATTACTAATAATAACAACAAAAATAGCATGTGTGCCACCTAACCCCTCTATTGAGTACTCAGTTGATTTATCTGTCAAATACTTCAGTGAACATAATGACCAAAATGTCCATCCCTGTCAGATTACAAAGATAATCAGCAGTGGCCTGAGTGTGTGTTTGGAGTGGGCCAATCTGACAGCAAATGAGATTGTATCAAGAATCAACAAATTCATAGTTTGTCAAGATGCTATCAGCCCATGTTTGGACTATCTATCTCAAACAAAGATTAGCTGCTCCCTGAAACATACTGTGAAAATAATGATTGTTTTTCCCTCTCCACTCACAAAACACTGTGCCTTTAAAAACAGCTTTAGTTAAAGCATCTCAGGTTTCTCAGGAGGAGGATGTTGTCTGCTCTCCTCGTGCTACACAATAATCTATGGCTCGTCTATCAGACAGATCCATCAAGCTGGTCTAGAGAGATAAGAAAATTGGTGCATTATTCAAGTCCATAATAGCCTGCTGCTCTCATTTATGTTTGCATTGATCTGTAAACTCCTGATCAGACGTGGGGAATGCATTGCAGCTTTGGTTATTCTAATGCTTTCCTCTGTCCTGGACCCGTGGCCATATAATCAGAAGGTCATCAGACTTCATGGTATGGCAAGGTGAAGTCTCATATGCCATTAAAGATGATCAAAAGCAGCAGTTTAGTCAGGAGAGTCTACATGCTGAACTATTCCTTTAATGCTGTCTCATAAATTCTGATCTTCATTTCTTTTTGTGCCAGATACGTTTCAGGCTTGCTGCGCTAGTTGGTGTTACCGGTGTTAAATGGTGTTTGGGCATAAACAGAAAAGGGCTGTGCGATATATATTGTCTGCAAAAATATCATAATTGTTGTTTTAACAATGTGAGATCTGACATTATTGAGTTTGTCCCTCACACCCAGAGAGTGCACGTATACACTACGTGTAGTCGTAGGTTAGATTAGTGCGCGTACGCATTTAGAGTTCATGCTTTCACTGCGTGATTTAGCCTAATAAAATGCATTTAGAATGTCCCTAAAATTCAAGATAAAGCAGCAAAAATGCCTCTGTATTTCTTTTATATTTATATAATTTTATATAGTTAATCAATATCACACGAAGAGTGCCGTATAACAAATGTAATACTGATTCTATACATGTTCAATAAAGAAGTCAATATTAAGTGACTTAAATTGAAGACACCATATTGCCTGTTTTTGCTCTGTTTTGCCAACAGTAATTGTTTGAAACAAAACCACAGCACTGTTGTGCGTCTCTAAGCAACACATGGTGGATGTTTCCTTACTGAATGATCCGCTTTTTGAATGAATCGGCTGCATGAATGATTCAATGACTCACTCAATTTCATTCCTGAATGAATCAGCAGTTTGAATGAATCAATAACAGTGACTTGCTGCCATCTACAGGTGGTTTTAATTTCACATTTAAAATGTCTTTTCATGTTTTAAATCATTTCAAATATCAATATTCAGCATTTCATGTTTAAAGGTGCCATCGAACGTTTTTTTACAAGATGTAATATAAGTCTAAGGTGTCCCCAGAATGTGTCTGTGAAGTTTCAGCTCAAAATACCCCATAGATTTTTTTAAATTAATTTTTTGAACTGCCTATTTTGGGGCATAATTAGAAATGCGCCGATTCAGGTTGCGGCCCCTTTAAATGCTCACGCTCCCCGCCCACGGAGCTCGCGCTTGCCTTAAACAGTGCCTAAACAAAGTTTACACTGCTAATATAACCCTCAAAATGCAAACATTTTAACCCTCAAACCCTCAAAACAACAAAACATTTAGAAAGACAATTTACAAATATCACTAAAAATATCATGTTATTATTGCTCCATCTGCCATTTTTCGCTATTCTTCTTGCTTGCTTACCTAGTCTGATGATTCAGCTGTGCACAGATCCTGGCTGCCCTTGTGTAATTCCTCGATCATGGGCTGGCATATGCAAATATTGGGGGCGTACACCCTGACCGTTATATAACAGACGGTATTATGTTGAGATTTGCCTGTTCTTCAGAGGTCTTTTAAACAAATGAGATTTACATAAGAAGGAGGAAACAATGGAGTTTGAGACTCACTGTATGTCATTTCCATGTACTGAACTCTTGTTATTTAACTATGCCAAGATAAATTCAATTTTTAATTCTAGGGCACCTTTAAAACACCAAACATTATGCATTTGTAACTGCAGGTTATTCATTTATGTCACCTCCGAGCTGCATTAAACAGACTGTGTAAATACATTTAAATGCCACTTCAGATGCAGCTTCTGTGTTTCCTCTCCATTGCAAAGATGAATTAAGTTAATTTTATTGGTAACAGACCTATTGTGTCTTATTATCAGAATTTAATTTATTGATTAAATGTAGGATTTTGACACAAAAGATGATGCATACATATAATTACATGTAGGTTAGAAAAAATGTTTTTTTAAAGGTAAAAATCCCCATATAAGGTAAAAATCAATTTAAACGTATTGGAAAAGATCATTTCTGTCACTGCTGTGAACTGACCACCACACAGAATATGAAGAATATCAAAAGCTTTAGGAGTCTGTCCATGGCAGCCCTAAACCTATCAAGGTACCAGCATAATAACACACTCAGCAAAATATTGTCCGATTATCGTTATCGATAATTGGCCAGAACAATATTTTGCCTTCACACATACTAATATTCTAATGTGGTGTGTTTCTTCACTTTTATACATATGCATATGTATAAATTTTTGTTCACATCATTTTCAACTTCCAGGGAATAATTTTTTCATTTGAAATGCCATATCTAAAAGGCTGCAGCTACAGCATTACAGCAGTGACACTATAAATATAACCCCTCACCTAGTGTAAGACACTTACACAGCTCTTACACATCTGACTTCCCCCATCCTCAGTCAAACCAACCCAAGAGATGTACCATGCTCTCATTCACCTCCTTAAAACAGAACGGCTGGATTAACCGAGGATAACACCTCCACACATGTAAAGCAGTGTAGCTGCAACTCAAACATCAAAGAGCTGGGCAGCGCTGCACACTGAATCACACAGAATAAATCACACATCCCCAATGTACTGTCCTCCAAAAAACATTTCAAAAGCTTCTATGGGGAGGTGCTCATATAGGAATGCTCCACTTTTCCCAAGTCTCCTGTTTTCCCTGTCCCCCAAATCCACAATTAGACCAATCCACAAAGACCAAATCAAAAGACCCAAAAGTAAACAATTAAGCAAAATAGATCCTTATTAAGTCTTTCTGTATAAATGAAGCCTAAAAAAACAGACCTATCACTGTCTATTATGCTGTGAATATAATTTATATAATTTATATTTATATCCGGGTATTTGAGACTAGCGATTCTTTCACTTCTCTTGTATCACACCACGGACACGCTTTTCATTCAAACACAGCTGGTGCCATTTTGCGCCTCAGTTATTGACTATATTTACTATAAAATTAAATAGGAGGTTTTCAGTATTAACTACTTGTTACTGTAAATTATTGTTTTGTACACTGTAATAGATTATAAGATTATAATAAATATATAAGATTTTAAAACTTCTCAAATCAATATTTCATGTCGATGTCAATATTTACAGAATGTGGTGAAAAGCAGTATAATAAGATACAATTCTCCATTATCCCTTAAATTTCTGTCTTGTTTGAACTTTTTTGTTCTTCTAGGTTCAACTTTTTCAACTTTTTCTTTGTGGAATCTTTGTGTTTATAGCTAATAAAATATTATCAATATTTTGTGTCTAATTATTTACTTATGTGGCATGTATCAATGTAATAAGCAAGATCCAGATGGCTGTTATGGCAAAGTCTTCAGACTAAAAAGTCTTCATGTCTTAAAACAGCATGAATGTAACTCTACACCCTTGCCTCATTTAGTATATGTGGATCTATGAATATGATAATTAGCCCCGCCTCCACTCACTCGCACGATCTCAGAGATCCACTCGGTCAACTTACTGAGGTAAGCGCTGCACAATGGTATCGCTTTTTACAACGTTGGACACATAACGGTAATTAATATGATTAGCCTTTTGCTTGACTATGTTATCAAACAGCTAATAATGTGTTGCGAATGCTACACAAACCATGTATTAACAAAAAAAATACCAGGATAACCCGGCTTCTTTTTAGACTTCCTTGCGCGGTCAGTTAATGATATGCCAAAGCCCGTCGGCACGTTGACGTGATTGGTTACAAGGTAGTTTGTGACGTCAGAAACACCTGCGATTTCAAACCGTGTTTTTGAAACTGTCTTTAGATCACTGCAGTTTTAAAGAGAAAATACTCAGCAATGGTGCTGACTTATAAATTTGCACAAGGTTTGTCTTAAACCATATTGAAACACCATGGGCCCTATTTTAACGATCTAAACGCAAAGTGTAAAGCGCACGGCGCAGGTGCACTCAGGGCGTGTCCAAATCCACTTTTGCTATTTTAACGACGGAAAAACGGTCTGTGCGCCGGGGCGCATTTTTGAAATGGGTTGTCCCTATTCTCTTAATGAGTAATGGGCGTAACGTTCAATAAACCAATCAGAGTGTCATCTCCCATTCCCTTTAAGAGCGAGATGCGCTCGCGCCATGGCGGATTGCTATTTACATGGCGGAATTTGTTGGCGGAAAAGCTGAACGCTTTTCAAGCGAAGAAACCGATCTGAAGTTAAACGTTTAGTTAGAAGTTAAACGAAGTTACATTTTTATATTTATGTAGCCTACACAATAATATTCTTTTACACTGTAATCCTTTTGTTTTTAATATTTGGCATGTTTGTGTGATGCGCATCCCTGTGTGTAATAAGCAAAGTCAACGCACACTGTGGACGCGCCCAGAGGCGCAGTTTCTACCAACGCGCTCTAACAAAAAAATATTGCGCCATTGACTTTAGACCAGGTTTGAGTTGGTCTATGGCGCAGTCTATTTTCAGCTCCTTAAAATAGCAATACGCCGGCAATGCGCCTGAACACACCTCTTTTTTAGACGGGCACGCCCATGGGCGCACTAACTGGCGCAAATGCATTTACTAATTTAAGGACGTGGCGCTGAACGGGAAAACGCGAACGGCGCTGGACGCAAACTAGCAAACACACTTGCGCTGCGCCTTGCATCGCATTGCGCCAGGTGTATTATAGGGCCCCATATAGACATATAAACAACATTAAAAACTTGATTTTCAGCACAGGAGGACTTACCAACAATATTTCAGTAAACACAAAAGCAAAATTACCAATTACATCATCAAAATATAAGTAGCCTACCTTGTCATATTTCACAAGCACATCATAAAAACTTTGTTTAAATTGTCTGTAAGATGGTTAGCTAAGTGAGAAGAACCTCAACCGATAGCTCCTTGAAAATTACTAAAAGAATAAACAGACCCCATAGACAGCAGAAGAAAACTGGATAAATTACAGTCGTTTCACCTGCCATGGTATCAAGAATGCGCTTGACAACATTTCACGTAATTCCAGGCTGTTATGTTAACCACTGGATGGAATAATCTTGTACTAGAAATATATAATCCCATCATGGAAGTGCACGGACTGTTGGAATAATGTATAAAATATCACCACAAGTAGCACCTCTACTTCTACTATCTCCCTAGCATGAAACATTTCATGAAGAATCTATCTCTTTTACAAGGCTTGTAAGAGCAGAATCATCATGCTGCTTTGATTTAGTACAAGAAAGAGGGCAACATGGCTATATAATATAATGAGATGAAACCTAGTCCAACATTACACATAGCAGACACGGAGACTGATGCCTCCGAGACATCAGTCTTTTTCTTATTCCTGTAAGATCACTAATACATTCTGAACGAGTTAGGGACAAGCTCCATTTAAAGAATAAAGTCTTTGGAGCACGGAGGCCAATGTTTGTTGGCTGTCAGATAATGCGTAAAAGCGTGTCCACATCAGACACCTCCACAGCGCTCCAGCTACTTTATCTCGACTCACCCTGCTATCAGATAAATTATTGAAAGCCACTCTGTCCTTAGCGAAACGTTAGAGCTCACTGTAATTCCAGGCCGTTATAGTAAATATACTTAGTTTCAATACATAATTCATGGCCTTTTATGTTTGGCTGTGGTGTTCTACGCCTAAAGCCTGGAAAATGTTGTGGTTGAGATGTGTATTCAGCGGAGGCGTTATCTGTTTTGATTATTTTGACTTTAAAGCCAGAATTGGATTGCAAAAACATAAACCTGTGGCATTTTTCTCGTCACCAACCTTAACAGAATGCGCAAAGTCAATAACTTATTTAAAAGCCACTTTGAACTCCGAAAAAGATCAATGACATGCAACTTTCTGGAAGGAGATTAAGACAGTTTTCAGTGGAGTAATATAGCCTTGATAAAACAGACGCTTAAAGCCTTTGTGTTCTTAATCTCTGCCAAAGAAAAAAAAGAGAAATGAGGGAATGAGTGGTAAAGTTACACTTCATCATAGAAAAAATGTGCTGAAGTTCAGAGATGTATGAATTCTAGTGAATCTTGCACACGTATTGTACATCATGGTCGGCTATAGCGTCCCTGGAGTAGATGGAGATGAAGTGTTTCAAGTGGACATTGTAAGTTTAAATAAAACAAAGATTATTGAAGTAGGCTATGTTTTATAAGAAAATACTATTTCAGTCTTCTTCTTTTATGTGTACTTTGTAAATATTTGTGAAATTTAATAGCAATTTCTCAGTGAAAATGTTTTAAATTTAAATCCTACACTTTTTTTTTGTCAGAGTACACCTGGGGATGAAATGCATTTGAACTTCGGAGTGGCATTTTCACTAAAAACTTGCTACGTACTACATTCTACTGTCAGGGAAAGCTGAATATGCAGATGATTTGCCAAAACATGAAACTTCTTTCATCATTTACTCACTCTCTGTAACAGTCTTGTTCTGTTTTGGTCTCGTTTTCATTCTGCTCTCTTGTCTGGTTTAATTGAGTTCTGTTTTCTAGTTAGTTTCCATAGTTACTCATTTAGTTTTACACCTGTTCTTAGTTCCGCTGATTACTCTGTGGCCACGTACACGCTGTAAGTTTCAGGAGTGACAACCGCATTTAAATGCGGGAGTGAATCCCCTAAATTATCGTTTCATGTGTGTACGGAACACGACTCACTCTGGAAAATGCAATGATTGACAGCGTGGTTCTGTACACACTGCATAGAATTTCTGTAAATGCGGTTGTCACTACCTGTATTTTTCGGGAGTTAATTCAGTTGTAGGATGCGGTTGTCACTCCCGTATTTTACTGAACTGTGTGTGTACAGAACGCGATTAAAGGATTAGTCACTTTTAAATAAACTTTTCCTGATAATTTACTCACCCCCATGTGATCCAAGATGTCCATGTCTTTCTTTCTTCAGTTGAAAATAAATTAAAGTTTTTGATGAAAACATTCCAGGATCATTCTCCTTCTAGTAGACTTCAATGGGCACCAAACAGTTGAAGGTCAAAATTAGTTTCACTGCAGCTTCAAATTGTTCAACACGATCCCAGATGAGAAATAAGGGTCTTATCTAGTGAAACCATCGCTCATTTTCTGAAAAAAAATTGAAAATTATATAAGTTTTAACCAGAAATGCTCATCTTGAACTAGCTCTCTTCTTCTTCTCCTCTATTTGAATTCCAGCAGTGTAGACGCTGCTAAGTGTATTACTGCCCTCCACAGGGCAAAGTTTGAACTAATTTTTATATGCAATATGCTAGTTCAATAGTATATAACAATTAGTTCAAACTTTGGCCTGTGGCCTGTTCAATTTTTTTCAGAAAATGAGCGATGATTTCACTAGATAAGACCCTTATTTCTCATCTGGGATCATGTTGAACAATTTGAAGCTACAGTGAAACTAATTCTGACCTTCAACTGTTTGGTGCCCATTGAAGTCCACTATAAGGAGAATAATCCTGGAATGTTTTCATCAAAAACTTTAATTTCTTTTTGACTGAAGAAAGAAAGACATGGACATTTTGGATGACATGGGGGTGAGTAAATTATCAGGAAAAGTTTATTTAAAAGTGGACTAATCCTTTAAGCATTAAAAGGTGAACTGACAACCGAATTTAGCTGCAGTGTGTACGTGGCCTGTATGTATTTAAGCCCTTAGTTTCCTCTGTTTATTGTTCAGTGTCATCAATGTTTTACATGGTTGTTATTTATGTATTTCTCCCAGTGTTTTCTTGACTGTTCAGAGTTTGGATTTTATTACTAAAGACTTTTTCTGTTCTATTTTCCTCATCCTGTGATCATTACTGCAACCCATTTGTGACACTCTCACCATTTACATGTTTTTCCTCTGCAAAAGAAGATCTTTAGAACAATACTGGGGGTCAAACAACATTGGATTTTCATTGTAATATATATTATTTGTTGTGCAGTAGAAAGAAAGTCATACAGGTTTGGAGCAACAAGAGGATGAGTAAATGATTGACAGACTTTTCATTTCTAAGTGAATTATTTCTGTAACAGATTTTATTTGCACATAATAGAGATTTTTTCTCCCCATGTTAAAAAGAAAGTTGTGTGCCAGAACATATGGGAACATATATATATATATATATATATATATATATATATATATATATATATATATATATATATATATATATATATATATACTTCTGCCCATATGTTCTGGCACACAACTTTCTGCTGTCTTCATTTAACATGGCATGTAGCCATACAGTATGTACTGCAGTTTCACAAAAATTACAAAAATAGAAGTTATTTTATACATCCCTAAAAAAAAAACACTTTAGGTGCAATTTACAACAAAACAAGTAGTTTAATTATCAGAAGTGACATAATAAAAGTGATGCACATAACATTAATCCTGACAGATGTTCTCAGTTACCTTCAAAATGCAGATACAAAGTGAGACAAACGGTTGCCTTTTACAGTTATAGTTGTGAAAGGGTGTTTCTTGATTTCAATGTGTCAAAGAGATATATTAAAAAAAAAATTTGTTTGCTGCACATTAAAAGCATTATTAATATTAATATTTAATGTTATACTTTTTTGCATCATTAGTTTGCTCATTAAAAGTGTGGAAATCTTCCAAAATGCACTTTTGCAGAAAAATATTATTACTTTTACAATTTTCAAGCATTTAAAAGCCACACATAGTTTTACTGAAGCAAACGAAATTGCTCAAAGCCTTTACTATGTCAAAAGAGAGAAAAAAAAAAACCTTGTATTACTTTCAACCCTCTGTTTAGGCTTTAATTCAACCACTGTTTTCAACAACTGCACGGCACTGACAGCGTATTCGAAATCAACTAATATTTTTGCACCATGTAAGAGCAAGAATGAAGATATTTTTCCAAACATAATTAGAACTGTGCTATTTTTGAGATTAGAAATGTTCTGCAATTGTGTAGAGAGTCAACATTTTCTGTGATTTTGTTTTTCTTTGCCAAAAGGCTTTGTCTGGAAATACTTTCATATTATTGCAATAACTAGCACTAGATTATTAATGCACCAGTTGCCATATCACTGCCAATATTATAGATGCAGTTAGTGACATTAATTGTTCAGGAATCTATCCACTAAATAGAAATGCCCTCTTAAACAAAAATCCAACCTCCCCTATATGTTAACATGCAAAATGTTTGACAGTAAATGTGCTCCTTTCAAACGAGTGCAGACATCAATAGTGTGACTTTCAGCCAGGTTGTCAAGTTCTATGACTGAAATCAATGGTCAAAATCTCTTCACTAATTGGTAGGATTAGGGTTGTGCTTCTTTAATGGACAACATAAAGCACTCCTTATGGAAAAAAAGAAAAAAAAGAAAAAAGGATGACAACTCACTATCAGCTGTGGTGTACTCCTGATGATCCAAGATCCCAGACTCCTGTAGGGAGCGGATACACGAATCCACCAGTTCCAGACCTGTGTTTAGTTCATCCTCAATGTCTTTCTGTCCATCTGGGAAAAAACAGGGAGGTTAATCACGCATACACCACAGGCACTCCCTGAAGCCTCATTCGTCATACTTGGGCTCTGACCTCCTGACCTCCTTCCATTCACCTGCTCACTAAGCATCTAAACAGGCTAAGATTGAATTTAATTGGCTGTTTGGATGACCCTGTTAACCAGCATGCAGCTTGTTCTGTCAGAAGTGACTGTCAACTCTTCCAGGGCCAGTGTGGTGTAATTTGCCAAGGGATAAAGGGTTACACAAGCCTTCAAAGACAAAAGATTAACCTCTCAACTAAAGCAGCAACCTTTTGGCCAGAGAGCAGGATACTGAGCTGGATTCATAAGAGAATGACGCAGATGGGAAATGTGTTGGGTTACAGATGTTTACAGAAAGCACAAATCAACAAATCAAACTTATAAATAAAGATAATGAAAATGGTCAAAAATGAATTTATATATATTATATATCTATATACATCTATATCTATATCTATATCTATATATATATATATATATATATATATAAATCTTTCATTCTTCTATCTAGACCAATAATGTGTAACACACTTTACAATAGTTTTTTAAAATGAAATTCATAAAAATGTTGCAATGACTCTGTATGCTGCAGCACAACTAATTCAGTTTATGAATGCATTCTCAAAAAAAAAAAAAAAAAAAAGCCTTTCAGCAAAATTGTGAAAAAAAGACATTTACCTTGGGTATTCCAGCGAAACTGCTCATCGGCTGAACTGTAGAAAAAGTAGAAAAAGAACACAGTTGGAATTAAAGTCTCTCTCACCAATCATATTTCACACATTAGCATGGGTGTAGAATATGTGGGGGACGTGCACTTTTAATAAAATGTAAATTCGCCCCCCACACCTTTTTCCGGGTAAGTGTGTTCACATAGAGGTTTTCATGTGCCAATGTGAATAAATCTACATTTAAATTCAAAGAGACAAGATATTCTATGCATGACATGACGTTTTTATTTCTATGCATAATGAAGCAATGTGAACCTTATGGAGCGCTAAACACTCTCATGTAATGTATGTTTCATTCATACTAAAAGCCGGAGGGTGCTCTTGCGCAGAAAGTCCGAAACTGACTCATAGAAGTAATAACTTATGACGTTCCAGGAAATCCCTTAACTGGACAAAGGCATCCAGCTGATGAAACGTCAAGACAATCAAAACACGATTGTGACAATATATGGTTTATGTGTTTTTCAAGCCATCTCAAGCCATGTATTTTTATAACAATAAAGTATATGAATAATGCAGCGCTAATCAACAGCTTTTATACGGAAGAGGATTAGGGCCAAGCAATAATAAAAAAAATAAAACCATCTCGAGATTAAAGTTGTTAAATTTAGAGAAAAAAGTCGAAATAAAATGTTGAGAATAAACTCGTTAAATTACGAGAAAAAACTCGTTAAATTTCGAAAAAAAGGTCGAGATAAAATGTTGAGAATAAACTCTTTAAATTACGAGAAAAAAACTTGTTAAATTTCGAGAAAAAAGTCGAGATAAAATGTTGAGAATATAGTCATTAAATTACGAGAACAAATTCATTAAATTATGAGAAAAAAAGTTGTTAAATTTCGAGAAAAAAAGTCGAGATAAAATGTTGAGAATAAACTCGTTAAATAACGAGAAAAAACTTGTTAAATTTCGAAAAAAAGGTCGAGATAAAATGTTGAGAATAAACTCTTTAAATTACGAGAAAAAAACTTGTTAAATTTCGAGAAAAAAGTCGAGATAAAATGTTGAGAATAAAGTCATTAAATTACGAGAACAAATTCATTAAATTATGAGGAAAAAAGTTGTTAAATTTCGAGAAAAAAAGTCGAGATAAAATGTTGAGAATAAAGTCATTAAATTACGAGAAAAAAGTCGTTAAATTATGAGAACAAATTAGTAATTTAATGACTTTATTCTCAACATTTTATCTCAACTTTTTTCTCGAAATTTAACGAGTTTTTTCTCGTAATTTAACGAGTTTATTCGCAACATTTTATCTCGACTTTTTTCTTGAAATTTAACAAGTTTTTTCTCGTAATTTAACGAGTTTTTTCTTGAAATTTTACAACTTTAATCTCGAGATGGTTTTATTTTTTTATTATTGCTTGGCCCTAATCCTCTTCCGTACTTTTATAACAGTATAGAAACTGTACAATATATTTTCTGCCTTATTCTGTGACTTAAAATATCTTTTTTTTTTCGCATTGTAGGCAAGAAATATGAAGATTAAAACTGTCAATTAGACAAAGGTCAGAAAAAAACTGTCATTACACTTCACATTTCTACGCCCCTGCACATTAGCCTGAATGAATACTGTACAAAATACCAAAGTAAATCCTGCTAAAAAAATGCATCCTTTCTAAATAAAAGTATTAATTTTAAGTTGAAAAAACAAGTTGCTGAGTTGGATTAATGTTTATTTATTTATTCATTTGTTTACTTCAAATAGGCTTGTTGGTTTAGTCCCATTTACTCTCTTCCCAGCATGCACTGGGGCAAGATTAATTTATATGACTGACCATTTGCTAGTTTTATTTCCATTGTTGTTCATGATGTTCACATCAAGAGGAGTCTGTTTATATATTAAAATTATATTTTAGATATTTTGAGGTCTGCGTTTGACATTTTAAGTTTTTTTTTTTTTTGCCTCAAGGGTATTAATGTGATAAGTATCCATGTGATTAATAGACTTGAACTTTAATCATCATGACATTTTCTCATAGAAAACTAACCATATTAAAACAAGCAAATAAATTCACAAAGAATCTTACACTTACAAAGAGGTAATATTCACAATAAAGTCAGATTTTAAGTCATGTCAACATCACATATTAAGTTCAGACAAGACATTTAAACTCAAAAAGCCATGGAAACGATTACCTTCATTTTCTAAGCTCATTTTACTGTATGATAATAAAGTCTGTGTTTCAGGCTTTGATGGCTTTTTTCTATCCGCCTGATACAGTAGATTTGAGATGTAAGAGAATAATTGCGCAGCCCCCAACAACTCGTCTCATAACAACACAAGCTGACAGGAAACTGAATGAGGGTGCCACTTCACACGAATGCAGATTTGTTTTCCCACTCTCCCAGATCTAGGATCAAAGGTTAACCAGGATAATGCTTCCCACCCTTTAGACCATCATTATTATAAAGATTTCCTATTCACTGAGAAAGAATACAAATGACATTGCACAGGCACATTGTGGGAATGAGACTGGTGCAGAATATTGGATTTCCTGGCCCGTGATCGATGCTGCTGGTGCCTGACTGGGGCAGAAGATGGTAAAAGAGAGAGAAAGGGAAAGAATAGGGATGGAGTTGGCTAAAATCAGCTCTGTTCCGGTTGACTGCCCATCTACTGTATAGACGCCTTCAGGCATAGCATGCTGTGACCCATGATCCTCTGCTGCGGCAGCCTGACAAACTGTTGGAGGGCTTCCTGCATCGAAAAAAGTCAATTTATCAGCAGTAGATCATTGCACAAGGCACCATGGAAAAAAACTCTGTGTGTTTACCAGCAAAACGTCCTACCCCCTATGGAAAACTCTTCTGCTGCACACCGCTGTCCCCCCATTGTCAGACAATCATGGCCATTTATTTATTCAGTCTATCCTAGGGCTGCATTAAACAGCAGGTATTGGGAATACTTGAGTCTCTAAAAAAGTGGAAGTGATTGGGGTGACATTGAAGTGACGACAGATATTTACAGCATGTGCCCTTGTTCAAGGACCAAGGGTACAGAGCTGCTGTATAAACTATAAACAGCAAGGAAGACGTTCGGGTCAATTCTGAAAGCAGAAGAACCTGCATGGTCACAGAAGACAACGTAGAAGGAGAATTCCATTAGAGTACGCATGAAAACACTTCTTGATGGTTTAAAATGCACAAAGAAACACAGAGGCAGCGCAGAAGAGCTGTTTCATGTGTATAGTGAATCTAGGAGTGGGTGAATAAAAGATAACATGGAGTGAATCAAAGGAATTGAGAGCAGTTTTTTTGTTTTTCTCTTTGTATAACAGAATAAAGGTAGGCGTACACTGTAAGAGTTCGGACACTCAGGAGGTCCTGAACCATTGCACACGTTACGAGTCGGTAAACCTGATAATCATGTCAAAGCAGCTGGTACATGGCACGACTGTACTGCACAGCGAGCTGGAGGCAATTGCGTGAGCTTTCGCACTAAACACGGAGACCGCTTTCAATGTTGCTGCTGTAGCTTCGGAGAGAAAAAAGAAAGAAAATAAAAAACCAGTGTGCAAAGGATTTGGCGAAAAGCAGAGAACAGCACAGCCATTCCTTTAAAAAAAAAAAAAATGGATGAAATGATCGGTTTCGTTAATTGTTCTTGAATGTCTTCTTCTAACCATGTGATACTGTACTAAAATGCAATAATTATTTTTAAGGCTGCCCCCTGATAGTCGATTAACCGTTAGTCGACGAGAAGAGGCTTAGTTGACCAAAATTTTATTAGTCGCTTAGTTGCAGGGACAAAAAACCTAGAAAATGTAAGCTATTCAAGTGTTTGTGTGGAGTGTGAAAGCTGAATAGTAGCGCGCTTACTGCATGACAGGTAACATGGAGGTGCCGGTGCGATCACTTGCACTTAAAATAATCCGTCATTTTTGGTCATACAGATAAGAGTAACACATCTTTTGAATCTGTAAAGAGTCTACTTTTATTTCTGTAAACTCAAAATAACAAAACGTTGTAGGCCTACTTTTATAAAATAATGAAAACAGACAGGGTGCGCTTTCTGCCGTCTCTCTCTCTGTGAACTTGAGCGCCAAAAAGAAAAAAGAAAAGAAAGAACCGAAACTCCATGTAACCTTGCCTCACAGACAGCGAAATGTCTACTTTTAAATGAACCAATTCAAATGGAAAACAAATATTCTCAGGTTATGTAAACACTAGTTTATCAATTAATTATTAAAACGTTAAAGCAATCTTCTTGCTGTTTTTCCCAGACACAATCATAATCATTACTTCTGCTGGTGCGCTGTGGCAAGCTTTGTGAGTGCACTTGAATGCTGATTTAAAGGCTCATTGTTATGGCATTAAAGGCTTATCATTATGACTCATATGGTTTATTAATAAACGTGCAATTAGTCGACTAATCGCTTAAAATGACTAGTCGACCAGAAAAATCTTTAGATGAGGGCAGCCCTAATTATTTTTATATTGTGACCGATAACTAATAAATGACAGATATTAAACAGGTGTACTATTTTGTCAAAATATATTAAAAATAAAACACTAACAAAAAAATCTATTGTTTTAAATGCTTACAAGTGAGTTTAAGCATCACAACTCGATGCACAGTACAGAATCAAATATGTTAATTTTGATATTTTCCAAGTATAAAATCAACACTTATTAAATTATTAAATGTTTTTAAAGTTTGGGTTAGCTTTAAAGGTGCCCTAGATTCAAAATTTGAATTTACCTCGGCATGGTTGAATAACAAGAGTTCAGTACATGGAAAAGACATACATTGAGTTTCAAACTCCATTGCTTTCTCTTTCTTATGTAAATCTCATTTGTTTAAAAGACTTCCAGAAAACACACGGATCTCAACATAACACAGACTGTTATAAATCTCTCCAACAGTGTAGCATTAGCCATTAGCCACGGAGCACAGCCTCAAACTCATAGAGAATCAAATATAAACATCAAAATAAATACTTTACTCACATAATTCGAAGCATGCATACAGCATGCATGACGAACATCTTGTAAAGATCCATTTGAGGGTTATATTAGCTGTGTGAACTTTGTAAATGTGCTGTAATATAATCGAGAGCTCGTGTGGCAGGGAGCACGAGAATTAAAGGGGTGGCGCGCTGAAAAAATCAGTGCATAGTTAATGATGCCCCAAAATAGGCAGTTAAAAAAATTAATTTAAAAAAATCTATGGGGTATTTTGAGCTGAAACTTCACAGACGCATTCAGGGGACACCTTAGACTTATATTACATCTTGTGAAAAAGCATTCTTGGGCACCTTTAAGTGAGCGTAAGATACTGTTAAAAAAATATGCTCACCAAAGTTGAATTTATTTGATCAAAAATACAGTAAAACAGTAACATTGTGAAATATTATTACAATTTAAATAACCATTTTCTATTTTAACATACAGTATTTTTAAGCATAATGTATTCCGTGATGGAAAAGCTGAATTTTCAGCATCATTACTCCAGTCTTCAGTGTCGCATGATACTTCAGAAATCATTCTAATATGATGATTTGCTGCTCAAGAAACATTTCTAATTATTATCACAGTTGAAAACAATTGTGCTGCTTCATATTTTTGTGTAATATAATAGAAAGTTCAAAAGAAAAGCACTTATTTGAAATAAGACATTTTATGCTTGTAGTATGCTATATTAACCTGAAAGAAATATAAGGTTTTTCTTCAGAAATAGCAAGATGGCAAGTTCTGCGGAGGGGTTTAGTGAAAGGCCCTTACACAAACCCCATGAGGATGTTTAAAGCTAGTGCGTTTGGGGAAACATTACCTCTTATGAACTTACGTTTGAGACCAATCATCTCAAAAGTAAAGGATGTGAGAGGAAGTTCTCAGCTGACAAAATGATTTTTTCGGCAGCTTGTTTATACAGATTTTCTCACTTTAAATAATGCATGAGTCTGGAGTCTGAATAATGAAAATGTTGACTTGTTTGAATGGGAAATGGTTCTAATAATCAAAAGCTACTTATATAATCGTGTGTGGAAGGAACGAATGAACCCATGTGAATACGTCTGGAATGAAATTCTGGCGTGATTCAATAGAAATGTTTCTTTTTCGTCCTGTTGCTTTGTCAACGTTTGAGAGAAAATGACATCAAAGCATAAACTCTGTGTCACAATTTAGATCATTCCTTTTCAGAAAATCGTTACACACTCTTGGAGCGTTGCTCAGCCAATCAAACGCAAGGCCAGAGTCAACTGTTATGTAATGCTGATTATTTTACAGCAGGCCAATATTTGAAATAGCCTGTCTCTCAAACACACTTCATCACACCAACAAATCATTTCCACTCCTTATGGCTTGCGGTTTCATTTCCAAGAGGCTTTAACACACAACGAACTCCGTGGCCTAGCAGATTTCAGCTCGAGATGCTGTCACACACCTTCTGTTCAGATGGATGCGCCGGAGCCAGACGCCAGCGAACAAGGCAGCCAGAACCACCAGCATGATTGAGGAGCCTGCAGACCTGTGACAAGGCTTTTAATTGCAACCTGTTGGCAAGTGCAGACGAGCACATGGCCAGAAACAAATGCACGCTGGGATGCATGCAAGTGTCAAAACGAGGCAATGGAGGTGCATGATGGGACACAGATTTGCTAAATGTCATCTGTGCTGAATGAAACAGATTTTAACTGCAATATAATAAAACTGAACACCTCAAGTTCTGATGCTTAGCTGCTTAAAGAACAGCATATTCACAACAGCATATATACATTTGAATAATTCAGCATTTCTTCTTCTCATAATTATTATTACTATTAAATTAACAATTATAATTAGGGTTGTCCCCTAATAGTCGACTAAACGTTAATCAACGAGAAGCTTGGTTGACTAAATTTTAATCAGTCGGTTAGTTGCAGAAAAAATAGGAATTGGAGTAGTAAGTAGAAAATTCAAAGTGTGGGAACATTTCGAGAGGGTGAAGATTGACCACAAAAAACGTGACGTGACCTCACACATGACATATCATTTAAAACATATAAGTAGCAGCCTAACGTTAGCCACTTTACATGGCTGTTTGCTCTATTGTTAACGTTACCCTATACATTTGCGCTAATATTAGGCACATATCCAAGTGTTAAAGCAGAGTTTGGTAGCTAAATTAGTACTGTGCTTACTTATATTTACATTGTTTTAACGGTAGGGTTATGGTTATTTTCCATGTCAAAATGTCCTACCTACTGTTTTAAATACAAGTTCTGTCATGAAACTCCAGATGGCGCTGGCTAATAGGTCCTTTAACTCAACCTGCTCGTAATCACATCGTTATCTATAGGGCACAGCTGATTGGTTCCTGCTGTATCAGTAGCCAATGAGCTTGCGTGCTCAACCTTCAAAATACTTGTGTAGTATTGCTGCGTTCACGCTACCTCGTTTTTACCGGAATCTTGAGATGACAACATGTGACGTTGTATTCGGAGCTGTTCACACCCTTTGATTGGGAATTATGCGTTTCTATGGCACCACTATCAACGCCTAAATGAATCTACAGCGGTCAGGTGGTACATGTGGGAGCTTTCAGATAACTCCCAGCTTACAAGCTGTAATTACAACCTCTGCGATGACGCAAGCGCTTTTTACGAGCCAGAATCTTGTAGTTACAGCAATTACGATATGGCGTGAAAGCAGCTTATTTGCTTAGCAGTGCAGCGTGCTTCAGAAACCCTCCACCTTCCCCAGCTCCACCTGTATAGATCTGTTGATAAGACCAAACATTTCAACATTGTCATACCCATTACTATGCCACACACTCTGAGAGCTATCATGACACAACACAATGTGGATGAACTTGTGTTCCTTTCTCATAATATGAGAAGAAATAGTGACGGTGAGTCAGGTATAGCCTAATTGTCCATATTGTTGTAGAGTTTCAGTTTGCTGCTGTATATTTTATTTATTCATTTTTCTATCATGTATATTTTTATTTTGTTTGTGTTTTCTCTGAGTTTTCATTCAATGCTAAGGCTACTTGTCCTTCAGCCTGATTATGTTTGCACTGATATTTAACTTTTAAATGGAAAGTATACATTTTACCTACTATGGTAGTACATGGGGGGTGAGATCTGTTTGGTTACTGACATTCTTCCAAATTTCTTCTTTTGTGTTCAGCAGAACAAAGAAATTCATACAGGTTTGGAACTACTTAAGGGTGAGTAAATGATGACAGAATTTTCATTTTTGGGTGAACTATACCTTTAAGCCTTTGAGCAGACTCGAGATTCAACACAACAAGCATGCGCAAGTGTTCATGAGAGCACCATGACGCATACTTTGAAGTTGTTACGTGAACGCGTGTTGGAGATTAATATTTTGTAAATTGTTATTTTGTTTGTATTTTTGCACAACGCACTCGCTTCACTTCATAAAATTGAGGTTAGACCACTGGAGTCACATGAAATACTTGATGATGTCTTTACTATGTTTCTGGGGCTTAAAAGTGGTAGTTGCATAGGCTGTCAATGGAGGGTCAGAAATTGCCTGGAAAATCCAGCCTCACCACTGTACCAGCGGATGAGGCAAGGTCTAATAAGCTCAAATAAGCTCTTAGATTTCATTAAAATATCTTAATTTGAGTTCTGAAGATGAATAAATGTCGGTTTGGAATGACATGAGGGTAATTATTGACAGAATTTTCATTTTTGGTTAAACTAACCCTTTAATTGATTTATTTTCACATTACATTCATTTAAATAAACCAGTCTTTTACTGTTTAATAACCCGCACTAGGCCATATCACAAATTTAATTTTATTTTTGTGCCAGTCTCTCCATGTAAATACTTGACACCATAAAAGCAGTCAGGGCCTGATGCACTAAAACTCTGTGGTGCCTTGATCCTCTTGACTGACCGCAGTGAGTGTGTTTGTGTGTGTGTTCAGATCACAGCAGGCTATGGTCCATCAAGACACCACACAGAATTACAGGAGTCTAATTCACTTAGATGGATCAGTACACCTTCTACAGCCTTCTTTACAGCTGGTCCATTTCGAAAACCCTAGTTACATCACAGATTTAGCAGTTGTCAGATAACTATCTGCTACACAGGCCTCCAAGCAAAGTTGTCCTTCAATAAAACATACATTACCCTACCAAATCTAATAAAACAGCTGTAGTCAGAATAAAAGATGAGACACAATTAACGCTGGCTAAATATAATCGCATCAACTGCAGTAAAATGGCACAGCTAAATCAATAACAATTACCGCAAGACTGCACATCCATACGTTACACATACACCAGACTGAACTAACTGCAATATTAACCTCATTACCACAATATCCATAGTGTAAACATTGACATCCATCCCTGATGGGTCCTAACAAGAAAAAAAAATATCTTTTTACTCAGCCAAAGCCCAATGACTTTCTGCATGCCAATGCTGGGCATCTTGGATAACTCAATCTGAAGTCTTGAATAAGATACAAACCCTCTCATTCATGTCTTTGTGGGAATTAGATTCAATGGACTTGTTCCAGAATGCTTGATTAGAGTGAGGCCTTTAATGCAGACACTTTAATTGCCTTCTGCTGCCAGTTCAATTGAGGGGGCACTTCTTTTCCATAGGAAAATCTGCCTCAAGCATCCCGCTATGTACGGAAAGGGTTAGATGCCTAAAATTGCGTTCCCATAGTCTCATAAGTGTACAATGTGGAAATGACGACATAACTAGCTAATGTTAGTTTTGTTTTGAAAGCATTTAAGGAATACTGTGTACACTGCTCCAGTTCGTTGTTTCAGTTGATAAAGAAATGGACGAAACAATACAACAACAAACTACTGGAGACAGCAACAATAATAGATGCCCACGGGCACTTAAAGGTGCCCTAGAATTAAATATTGAATATATATTGGCATAGTTGAATAACAAGAGTTCAGTACATGGAAAAGACATACACTGAGTTTCAAACTCCATTGTTTCCTCCTTCTTATATAAATCTCATTTGTTTAAAAGACCTCCGAAGAACAGGCGAATCTCAACATAACACCGACTGTTACGTAACATTCGGGGTGTACGCCCCCAATATTTGCATATGCCAGCCCATGATCGAGGCATTACACAAGGGCAGAACGTCTGGATGTGCACAGCTGAATCATCAGACTAGGTAAGCAAGCAAGAACAATAGCGAAAAATGGCAGATGGAGCGATAATAACTGACATGATCCATGATAACATGATATTTTTAGTGATATTTGTGAATTGTCTTTCTAAATGTTTCGTTAGCATGTTGCTAATGTACTGTTAAATGTGGTTAAAGTTACCATCGTTTATTACTGTATTCACGGAGACAAGAGCCGTCGCTATTTTCATTTTTAAACACTTGCAGTCTGTATAATGCATAAACACAACTTCATTCTTTATAAATCTCTCCAACAGTGTGTAATGTTAGCTTTAGCCACGGAGCACAGCCTCAAACTCATTCAGAATCAAATGTAATACATCCAAATAAATACAACTCTCACATAATCCGACGCATGCATGCAGCATGCATGACGAACATCTTGTAAAGATCCATTTTGAGAGTTATATTAGCTGTGTAAACTGTGTTTATGCTGTTCAAGGCAAGCACGAGCTCTGGGGGAGGGGGAGCACGAGAATTAAAGGGGCCGCATCCTATATCGGTGCATAGTTAATGATGCCCCAAAATAGGCAGTTAAAAAAATGAATTTAAAAAAATCTATGGGGTATTTTGAGCTGAAACTTCACAGACACATTCAGGGGACACCTTAGACTTATATTACATCTTTTAAAAAGATGTTCTAGGGCACCTTTAAAAGATACTGCAACTACAGTTTAAACGAGTATTAAAGGGTTAGTTCACCCGAAAATGTAAATAATGTCATTTATTATTCACCCTCATCTCGTCACCCGTAAGACTTTCGTTCATCTTCGGAACACAAATTAAGATATTTCTGATGAAAACCGATAGTTCAGTGAGGCCTCTATTGCCTGCAAGTTAATTTACACTTTCAGTGTCCAGAAAGGTACTAAAAGCATATTTTAAAAAAAGTTCATGTGACTACAGTGGTTCTATCTTAATATTATAAAGTGACGAGAATACTTTTTCTTCACCAACAACAAAATAATGACTTTTCAACAATATCTAGTGATGGCCGATTTCAAAACACTGCTTTGAATCTTTTGTTTCGAATCAGTGGTTCAGATCGCTAGTCAAACTGCCAAACTGCTGAAATCACATGACTTTGGTGCTCCGAACCGCCAATTCGAAACAAAAGATTTAAAGCAGTGTTTTGAAATCGTCCATCACTAGATATTGTTAAAAAGTCAATATTTTGTTTTTTTTGGCGCACAAAAAGTATTCTCGTCGCTTCATAACATTAAGGTTGAACCACTGAAGTCACATGAACTGTTTTAAGTATGTCTTTAGTAGCTTTCTGGGCATCTGAAAGTGTAAATTAACTTGCTGGCAATGGAGGCCTCACTGAGCCATCGGATTTCATCAAAAAATATCTTAATTTGTGTTCCGAAGAAGAATGAAGGTCTTACGTGTGTGGAAAGACATGAGGGTGAGTAATAAATGACATAATTTTCATTTTTGGGTGAACTAACCATTTAAGATATTTGTATCGCTTAAAAAATAGCCCAGACACTAGACAAAAACTGCGTTCGGCTGTATGCAACACTCAACCAGTAGTTTCTTTACTTCTTTATGATATGTGACACAAGTTTACAGATGGAAAGGAAAACTTCAAACATTTAAAGGAGAACCTAAGTATTTAACGAATGTTGAAGTCTGAAAATACATGAACCTGAAAACCTACAGATAACCCAGATCTGTCATGCACCGCACTGGGGAGGCATCAGGCTAAAGCAATAATGACAAGTCTGAAATGTCTGGCCCCTTTACAAGCAATTAAAATCAGCCTGCCATAGTGCACTTTGTATCTTTAAAAGTGTCTGTATCACAGAGATTGACAGATACCATCATCGGTCAATAGCTGTGGAGAACAATATTGACAAAGAATGGTGATATACATATTTCAGTAAGTCACAGAACTACATAGGAAAAAAGAATATGTGCATAAATGTATAACATATTTGGGGATTTCACATTTACAGCCATTATTTACCTTGTCCAAGGTAAAAATTTGGCTTTCACTATCCACTGTGGTTGGTAGGCAAACATGTTAATTTTCCAGCCCGAACTGAAACTCTTACAGAGACCATTTTGCATATTTATCTCTTCATTATTATACATGCTTTAATAATACCTGTTTTGCATACAGCAGATTTCAGGTTTTATTATTATTCTAGTGACATTTTGGTCCCAACACACACACACAAATCTCACCCACACACAGACACACATTACAAGAAATGGCATTTTCTAGTAAAAATGGAGACCAATGACATCTCAAATTGACAGTGCTGTGTCTGGGACCAGCTCAAACCAGCTTAGGCTGATTTAAGTAGAGTAAATATGAAATCCTCAAATATGTGTATTATTATTTTCAGTGGGGAAATCAGACATTAAAGGTGAAGCATGTAAGATTTTGTATGTTAAAATACATCCTTTTAATGCAGTTTATTGTTCATTCACTACTATTAGTGTGCCATTCATGGGTTTATTTCCCCCAAAATTGTACATTGAGCCTCTCAGGCACCATCAAAACACTGATCAATTTAAATGCACTAAATCAACAGCTGACAAATAATGAATGAAGTTCAACACATCAGATAAATCCTGAACTAAGGCTCTTAACTAGCTGATGACGCGACCAAATATGAGCCTATTATCAAATAAACAAAGCCAATCATCTGCAGAACTAAAAGTAGTCTTTTCAATCTTTTACTCTCTACAGTGTAAAGAGGGTGATGCTGCAGACAATGTAGATGAGAAGCATTTTGGAGAGGAAGGAAATCCATGGTTGACTGCATTGCTGCCTTCTCGCATCCTGAGATGAAAAATGAAGTTTTAATTTTAGGACTCCATCAAAATGGAGCACAAACAGCTAACAGGCAGTCTATTTGTGTACCCTTCAGGGATGCTCTGTGTCTACCTCCATTTGCCTGCAGACTCACATACAACACACACACAGTCCAACAGAAGCCATTACGGCACTGATGAGAAGATATTCCTTTCTGACACTAACACAGATGAGACTCACATACACAACGGGTAACGTTTTCCTTCACCTATATCGCTTGTTTCAAAGGCAACCTTTCAACTCAGATTCAAACTTCACATCCTGTTGCTAATGGTCACACATGCCCACATCACCGGATGATCATTTATCTTTGTTTAGTAACTCATTAGAGTAACCAGACATCCGCAATTTAGTGGCCTGTCCCCGGCTGAAGCTGTCCACGGAAATGTCCCCGTTGTTATGGGCTAAATAATATTTAATAGGGCAGAACATGCTATATGTGGTAAGAAAAGGTTACATTATTATAGCTTGTCAGTTACACTTAGTTTATTGATTTAGATTTATACAATAATTACTTAATGATACATGTTATTATTGATTTCATTTACAAATTACAATGAGCAAATTTTATTATTTGCTATATATATTTGTATTATTTATTATTTTAAATCTTTATAATTTATATATAAACAATATTTTTATAAATTATTTTTAATTAATATAATAAGATATTTATGAAATTTATATATAAATCTCATCTATGTTATATATATATATTTAGAGTAGAATGACTAAGTTTGATATAATTGTTCATCATAGTACTACATTTACCAAGGTCAAATTACTGGAAATGTCTTTTTTTTTTTTTTTTTAGATAACTTTGGACAATTCACTGATATATTAACCACTGAACTAGAAACCCTCCTCAGTTTAATTTCCAAAATCTGGTCATCTTACATTAGAGTCATTAGAGTCTTTCTTTCTTTGGAAAACTCAATCTTAGGTCACAGAGAGAGATAAAGAAAAGAAAGAGAGAGGCGAACTGGAGTCCCAAGGCGAGTTGTCAGAATATATGTGAGAGTCTGGAGTTTATTTTCTTGTAAAAGAGCCCGCTGCCTCACTACTGGTGACAGGGTTATGAGACATGGCACCCTGTAGCATGAAGATACAGTATGCATGCACTTCAGAGAGTCGAATGCACAGGCACCACCGAGGTTTCGGAAAGGCAGTATGGGTGGTTTGGAGTTGGGGATTTGGGAGTCTATCTTGTTATACACCAGCTGCAGTAACATTTGCTGCAATGGATCCCTTAAGATATGCTGGGTTTAATGTAGGGCAGTCCCCACACACTGTCTGCCAGGCAATTACCTACACTGTGGCTGTGGGAGGGCATCCGTCTGTGTGTATGTGAATGAATATAAAATGTGACTTGGTACATATGGATGCCCTGTTCATTTGCCTTTGTCTGTGAGGTATACCCCACCACCTTGTTAAAATAAAAAAAAATAACACCGCGAAATGACAAGCTGAACCCAATTTTGGGTAAAAAAAAAAAGAAAGTTTGTGTCTGGAGTCCAAAATGAACACAGAGCAAGTGAAAAATATGAGTAAACACTGGTTTTGATGAATGAATAAAACTTATGGGAACTGTTTATTTATTTATTTTTTTTGGAACAAAATTCAAAATTCAGCTCAAAATGGGTTTAGAGCATGACTCACTAATGTGTGATTGTTACGTTAGCTGGTACACAAAGTCGAGGAGATAGAGTCGAGGAGGAGATAGAGTCAATATAAGTCTTTACTTGGAGAGAAACAGGAATCCACAGGAACATCTACCAAAATTAACAATACTGGACAACACAAGACTAGAAACACAGGGTTTATATACAAGGGATAACAAGGAGGGTGATTAGAAACAGCTGGGTGTGATGATGATGGTGATCAGTTGCTATGGTGACAAACTGGTGGCGGGAAATAGAACAACAACAAGTCCAACAATGAGTCCAAAATGGAGTGCACATGTAACATATCGCCCCCTCCCGGAAAGGCGCGTCCTCACGCCGTGGAGAGGGGAAGACGAAGATGAACCGCCTCCTACACCATCGGAGCCATTTCAGGAGGTGGACGATTGCCCGGGAGGAGGCGAGGTGAAGGAGTCCTGGGAGGTGCAGGTGATGGAGACCAGAGGGGAGCCTTGAACAGAGGAAGTAGCAAAACCATCCAGTACACAGCTAAGACTGCGCCCCATGGCGGCGTCGCTGACGGGGGGAGCCATGGTGATGTAGTCCTATACGCCACCATGGGGACGATCGGCAGTAGCGATGACATCAACGTAGGAGCCCACCATGCAGCCGGAGCGCCGAAGACTCGAAGTGACCCTGATGACCTTGGCGACCACGACGGAGCCGCAGCGACGACCCCCCCCCTGCGGTGGGCTCATGCTGCTGATCCTTGCAGTCAGGGTGTTGATGGCTGTGCACTGGAGTAGGAGTGGGACTGGAGTCATCGTTGGAGAAATCCACGGTCATCGAAGATCCACATGACGCCAGCACCCACTCCACATAATCCCGGAAGCTCCCTCGAGGTCCTTCCCCGGACAGCAACGCTTTGGTGGCGGTGTTGAGGCCGGCATACAGGAAGTTGCAAAGGCTGCTGTCCAGGAAATGTGTAGATGGTGCAAGGAACAAAAAATTGTCCAAATGTGCCTCGAGGGAGCGGTCCTTCTGCTCAAGGCATAACAACAGATATGCGGGTGTGTACATGATGACAGGGACGGAAAGTGAAACACGAAAAACACTGAGACGGAAAACTAAAAACACACGGCACAAACTGTCTAACTGTTTTTAGGTCCGGTATTCTGTTACGTTAGCTGGTACACAAAGCACACAACGAGGAGATAGAGTCAATATAAGTCTTTACTTGGAGAGAAACAGGAATCCACAGGAACATCTACCAACATTAAAATGAACAATACTGGACAACACAAGACTAGAAACACAGGGTTTATATACAAGGGATAACAAGGAGGGTGATTGCTATGGTGACAAACTGGTGGCGGGAAATAGAACAACTACAAGTCCAACAAAGAGTCCAAAACAGAGTGCACATGTAACAGTGATTAGCCAGATTTATGACAATTAAATAAATTCTGTTGAAAACTGAAATAAATTACAGTTTTTTACAATTGCTAACAAGCATTTACCAATATTTAGAATATTTTTTCAAAACTCTTAACACAGCAACACACCTACATCACACAATTAGCCAAATAGTTCATTTTCTGCCCAAAACCATATTTTGTTAAATAAACACAAACTCTACATTTCAAAATGCTAAAAACCTTTTTCAACACATACTAACTCTATCAAAACACAGCACACCTGATTCAAAATCGAGTCGTTCTGTCAAAACATAGCACTAGTTTTCTATCCGACATGAACATATAATCAATCAAAATGCAATGACTGTCAAAATACTAACAGTTGATGACATTACGAAAACTGCATTATTTGTCATGTTTCAGTTCTATCAACAGAAAAAAAATATGAAATGCATAGTTTTTAAAATTCAGTTTCCTTACATGTAAGCCATTCTACATTTTTGGTTGAGTGTTGAATGTGTGCATTCTTGGCAACAGAAATGAAACATTATTTTATAGAATGTGCAGTAGAAAAAGAGAAGAAGAAAGTAACAGAATTGCTCAGGGCAGCTACTGGTCAAATGAATCCCCTCTGCAGAACTTCAGTTGCCCCCTTGGTTGAAATCTCTTTCTGGGGGTGGGTGGGTGTGTGGTGTTGATAGTGCCCCTATAGAGGGTGGGATGGTGTCCCCTTGGTAGCTAGTTCCCTACGCAGACCACATATTCTGCATATATGGAACAGTGGTAGTGGATTCATTGTAGAAAAATTGTTGTAGTATGAAGTTGTAATTGTAGCCATTGATCAACATTATTTTATTTAATTTTACTTTTTTTTTTTTTTTTTTTTTTTGCAATTGTGTGTTTACATCTGACTTTTTTCTCAGAATTGTGAAATATAAACTATAGGAACTGAGAGAAAAAAAGTCAATTGAAAAAAGACAATTACTTTTTTATTTTCAATGCATGGCAGAAGTAGAGGTTTTATACTATATTTAAAGATTGGAACATTAGGTCTTCATTTCTGATTTGCTGTGTTTAAGCATGTGCAAATAAGACGAGAAAGATCTTTGATTTTGGTATGGGGTAAGCTTATATGAAAAGAAAATGTAAGCATTTTAGAAACGTGTTAATTGACTGCATTTTGTGTGAAAACAACATGAATTGTGTTAATGGTATGGTCGCAACAGATGGATGTTCTGAGAAGTGTGTTTAGAGTTTTGAAAATGTGACTACAGATTGGACAAATGTATGTTAGCAATTGAAAAAAAAACTGTAATAAATAAATGATTGAATAAATGAAAACATAAATAAATAATTAATTTTGTGTCCAAACTTGGATCGATAGATAGATTGATAGATAGAACGATAGACAGAATATCGATAGATAGATAGATAGATAGATAGATAGATAGATAGATAGATAGATAGATAGATAGATAGATAGATAGATACAGATCGATTGATCGATAGATAGATAGATAGATAAATAGATAGAATATAGATAGAATATAGATAGAATGATAGAATGATAGAACAATAGAACGATAGATAGATAGATAGATAGATAGATATACAGATAGATAGACAGATAGAACGATATACAGATAGATAGATAGAATGACAGAACAATAGACAGACAGAAAGAACGATAGATAGATAGAACGATAAATAGAACGATATACAGATCGATCGATAGATAGATAGAGATAGAGCGATAGATAAATAGACAGAATGATAGATAGAACGATAGATAAATATACAGAATGATAGATAGAACGATATACAGATCGATCGATCGATCGATAGATAGAAAGAACGATAGATAGATAGAACGATAGAGATAGATCGATAGATAGACAGAACAATAGAAAGATAGATAGATAGATTTACAGATAGATAGATAGAATGACAGAACGATAGACAGATAGAAAGAACGATAGATAAATAGAACGATAAATAGAACGATATACAGATCGATCGATAGATATAGATAGAGATAGAGCGATAGATAAATAGACAGAATGATAGATAGAACGATAGATAAATATACAGAATGATAGATAGATAAAACGATATACAGATCGATCGATCGACAGATAGAAAGAACGATAGATAGACAGAACAATAGAAAGATAGATACATAGATAGATAGATAGATAGATACATAGATAGACAGAACGATAGACAGATAGAAAGAACGATAGATCGATAGAACGATAAATAGAACGATATACAGATCGATCGATAGATAGATATAGATAGAGAGATAGATAGAGCGATAGATAAATAGAATGATAGATAGAACGATAGATAAATATACAGAATGATAGATAGAACGATATACAGATCGATCGATAGATAGAAAGAACGATAGATAGAACGATAGATAGAGATAGATATAGACAGAACAATAGAAAGATAGATAGATAGATCAATCAATAGATAGATAGAATGATATACAGATCAATCAATAGATAGATCGATCGATATAGATAGAATGATAGATAGAATGATAGATAAATAGAATGATAGATAGATATATAGATAGGACAACAGATAGAACGATACACAGATCAATAGATAGATAGATAGATAGATAGATAGATAGATAGATAGATAGATAGATAGATAGATAGGCTGACTGATTGATTGATTGATTGATTGATTGATTGATTGATTGATTGATTGATTATAATTTCATTGCCTGTAGGGTATAGTTAGGACTGACCACTGACAGATATGGCAACATCTAATCAAAGTGTTTTATTCTGAATCAACAGTGTCTTTAGTCAGAGGACGGTGTGAAGAGAAAGAGGGAGTTTTAAGAGAGAGAAGCTGATCTGAAGTGACGTGGTCAGCGGCTGTAAATAATCTGGGACATTGTGTCTCAGTTCTTCAGTCTCAGCTCTGGCCAACAGCACAGAATCACAGGTAGGTTGCTAAGTCATGACAGCCCCACTTAAAAGAGTCTTAGGAAAAATCATTTGGTGGCCGACATCGTAACCCGCCCACATTCAGACTGAACCCAACCCCTGAAAGAGCGAAAAGGGTGCGATCAGCAGGGAAGTGTGAAGGAAAGGCTGCAGCAGAGAGAAAAATGATGAATTAGTGACATCAGCTGTGTTCTGCTCTTCTGAGCGCATGGCTGTTTCAGAACATGTCACGCTCAGAATACAGGGAAACCCCAAAATAAGGCAGGATCGCTTCCAGCAATGTGAAACAGCATTCACAATACATTTAACTCAGCAATGTAATGCATTTCTGAGTAAAACACTATATTAAATGGAAAAAGAGGTTAAACTGATCTTGATTTTATTCCTCGGGGTCTCATGGGCTCTTGAAATTTAGACATTGCAGATATATACCAATTCAAATGAGCTTTTCTGGCTGGGGTGAACAAGTCTTGTGCTGAAGAAGCACAGACAAGCACCATGGCATTTGGACGGATGGCTTGTTACGCTCACAGAGCACGTCATTAATCTCTCCTTTCCTCTCATTCAAATAAACAACACCATTAAGACAGCAGTTCTGCCCATCAACATACTCATAGTAAATAAGCCTGCTGCGCGGTTTGGAATGTAAAAGCAAGTTTATAGGCAGGCAGGCCGTAATGATGTTTACTCAAAGGCTTCTGGTCCTCAAGGGGACGAACAAAGACACGGCCATCAAGGGCAGATCACTTATAATCAGCCACTAAACCCATAAAACACGCTATCTATTCTCTATAGACAAACAATGACTCTTGTATTTTATATTGATGCACATTCAAGCCAAGTCTTAAATGCCGGCCAGAATGTCCCTCTTAAACGCAATAAAAATTAAAGTAGCCACTCAAACCAGCCACATACGGCTTTGTGAAATATTTTCGGCATGACCCCCATTCGCCCAATTAAACATGCTGTGGAGCTGTCCGGGGTTTATCGTATTGAAGAAACAGCCATGAAAAGAGGAGGACAGAGTGATTTATAATCAGACTGAGGGATTATGTAGCTGGGTCATAGAGAAATCAATGGACATTTTACATAGCAATCGGCCACAATCAAAGGAATGCCTTTCAACGCTTGGTCGGGGCATCGGCAGTGAGATTAGCGAATTAAATAGTCAACAGGATCTTCACTCCACAAGCAGATGCATGTCGAAATGAAGAATCGCTTCACTTGTTATGTTGTAAGCATCTCAATTTTTATTGCTTATAATGCTCATGGCAACACCTTAGCATTTTGGAGACGTTCATGGTAAGTTTATCAGAAAAATCTTGTTTACTTCATATTGTATTATATTGTAAAACCTATGGATGCCACAATATTAAAATTCCAGCCAACAACAAGACAATACTTTAAAACATATAAATAATACAGATTCATTATATTCAAATGGTAAGCTGATGTTAAATGTCCATACTATAAATAATAAAAATAAAAAGTTAAATAAATTGTTTAAAATACTAGTGAATTTAAGCATCATATTATATTTGCAAGTATGAAAAAAGAATATTCAATATAAAATAAATCTAATATACAAATCATACAATATCATAAATTAATGTTATTAACTGATGTTATACACACACACACATATAGTGCATCCCAAAATATTCAACATCAAATAATACAATATTAAAAATATCATGAATTAATATGAAATTATTAATTATATTGAATACTTAATAATTTATTATTTATTAATATATAATGCTGGAAGTGAATTTTAGAACTGAGAGAATGAAAAAAATTATATTCAATAAAAAGTATTATATTAAAACCATACAATATCTAGGGTTGTCAAGGTAGCAAAATTCCAGTAATCGGTACCAATACCACTAAAATTTTACAGTTCTCTGTATCAATTTCGGTATCATAACAAAAAATCTAAACCGTTGGAACTAAAATTGAAAATAAAATAAAAATATTAATTAAATTAAATTGGTTTATCATTTATGGCGATAATAATTATAAGTAAATAATACATTTAAACAGCATGTCGCCTTCAAAAGTTTACAAGTAAACATTGTTTATAAAAAAATCAAGTGAAAAATCTGTAATAAAATGAAGGACAAACACATACAGTACAGTCTGTTTGCATTCACACTGTAAGATTTTTTGCACATCTATTTTGACAAAGAATCAGATTGTTTTGCCCTGGATTCAATCACACATTTAAATACAGTGTAAATCCAGAAACTTTCCAGTGTACTAAGCAGCATAAAAAAAAAAAAACTTTTTTTAAAATTATATATACAGTACAGTCCAAAAGTTTGGAACCACTAAGATTTTTAATGTTTTTAAAAGAAGTTTCGTCTGCTCACCAAGGCTACATTTATTTAATTAAAAATACAGTAAAAAACAGTAATATTGTGAAATATTATTACAATTTAAAATAACTGTTTTCTATTTGAATATATTTGACAAAGTAATTTATTCCTGTGATGGCAAAGCTGAATTTTCAGCATCATTACTCCAGTCTTCAGTGTCACATCATCCTTCAGAAATCATTCTAATATGCTGATCTGCTGCTCAAGAAACATTTAATGTGTACAATTGTACAAAATATTTGTGTACAATATTTTTTTTCAGGATTATTTGATGAATAGAAAGTTCAAAAGAACAGTGTTTATCTGAAATCTAATCTTTTGTAACATTATAAATGTCTTTACTGCCACTTTTGATTGATTTAATGCATCCTTGCTGAATAAAAGTATTCATTTCTTTAATTTCTTTTCAAAAAAATAAAAATAAAAATTCTTACTGACCCCAAACTTTTGAACGGTAGTGTATAATGCTACAGAAGCTTTGTATTTCAGATAAATGCTGTTCTTTTGAACTTTCTCTTCATCAATCCTGAAAAAAAAAGTACACAACTGTTTTCAACATTGAAAATAATCATAAATGTTTATTGAGCAGCAAATCAGCATATTAGAATGATTTCTGAAGGATCATGTGACACTGAAGACTGGAGTAACGATGCTGAAAATTCAGCTTTGCATCACATGAATAAATTACTTTGTCAAATATATTTAAATAGTACACAGTTATTTTAAATTGTAATAATATTTCACAATATTACTGTTTTTTACTGTATTTTTAATTAAATAAATGTAGCCTTGGTGAGCAGACGAAACTTCTTTTAAAATCATTAAAAATCTTAGTGGTTCCAAACTTTTGGACTGTACTGTAGGTTATAAACAGACTGAGATCTACACTCCTGAGAAAACTGTAAAAGCTGTCTACTCCGCACAATGAATCTCTTATTTACATTGTGTTTACACTTTGTTGGAAATAATGAAAGGATATGTGAGCGTGCAGAGATCTAAATCACGCTGTGAAGGAAAACACCAGTGTTTCTGGAGTTCTGACTAACTTAAACACCTCTGACTGGCCACTGCGTTCAAGGGCTCAACAGATAGGTCTGTGATTGTCTACAATTATCAACGCTTCAAAAACGCATTGTAAATAGAAACCTTTGACGCTCTTCACAGAGCGCTTACACAGGTACACACAGGAGTGTTTGAAAGCATCTGCCTATCAGCAGGTACCGAATATACCCCGTACTTAATACTACCTTTACTGCAAAAATGCTGGTATCATCACATTTTTAGCATTTTTTTTGTACCAACTTGGTACCAAAGTACCGGTACTTTTGACAACCATACAAAAATTATAAATAGAAACTACAATATATTGTGCATGCCTAGAAAAACAGTTAAATGACAGATATTGATTTGTTTTAAAGTTTAAGATGAGGTTGCATGAACATGCATATAATGAGACAATGGCACAATGAAGCACAATGAACTTCCTGTCTTTCTCCACTAGTCATATCAGTGAAAGTGGTGTCAAACTCATTTGTATGTCCAATCAAACAAGAAACTGATATAACTGATAAAGTCCATTTATCAGACAAGATCTGCTTGGTAGAAAAAGGCCCACAAGCATACAGCCCGACTCACGTGATCTCTAGATATGGCAATGAAAATAAACAGATTTGACATAATACATAATTGTGTGTCGTGCACACTGTAAAACAAACAGCTGAGGGAGGAAAAGCAAGAGACAATGGTAGAGTTAAGCAAGTGGATATTTAGATGAGCATTACATCATCGAAAGCTAAATCTTTTGTAATATATGTTCCATGCTACTCAAGCAACAGTTGTATTCCCTTTTCAGAAAAGGAATGACAGCTTGTCTTCATAATTTTACCCTGTCAATCAAACTCTGAACATCAGCCTTTGTGTGATGTATAGACTAGAAAATAAATATGCAAATGAACGGTTCTGACTCTCTTCAATTTCAAATCTGAGTGCTCTTTTTCTTTCATTCGATTTGCACATTTTGGTCAAAAATGCAAATACACATGCAAAAAGGGCTTGTGGGGCATAATGGAGGAAGGCTGTTAACCACATGATTGACAAGACATTTAAATTCAAACATACCACGCTTCAATAAATGTGAATAATTGCCTTGCGTTTTCAACTGATATTCTGTACCAAGTCAATACTAAAATAAAGAAATAGGCTGCCCCCTAATAGTCGACTAAACACTAGTCGACGAGAAGAAGCTTAGTTGACCAAATTTTAAATATTCGGTTAGTCGCAGAAAAAAAAAATTCCACAGAAATTGGCTAAGTCATGCAGTCTGACGGACAGGTCGTTAACACGGCTGTGGCCTGGTCCATGTGGTAATTATGTTGGGCAGGAAATCCAAATGTTCGCCTTTCATTCATCAACATCAAACATGGCTTATCACTTGAAACATGTAGGTAGTAGCCTAATGTTAGCCATTTTACATGGGTGCTCACTGTAACATTAATGTTAACCTAGTTAAATGTCCAAGTGTGGAAGGTAAATTAGTGCCACGCTTACTGCATGTATGTTTAACTTAATGTGCATTTCTCTATATAGGCGAGTCCCACTATACAACGGAGATTCGTCAGCATCGTTAACTTCACCTTTGCCGTTGACAATGACTCAGAAAACACTAGTTTAAAATGTTCAGACAGTCTATTTTTCTTTGTTTTTTTTTTACCCCCAGTATATATTTCGGTAATTAAAATAATATCCTAAATGTGCGACTAGTTGACTAATGGCTTAAATGAATGACTACTAGTTGACTAGAAAAATCTTTAGTTGAGGGCAGCCCTAGAAATATATAATGTTACTCTTTTCATATACAATATATACATATATGTAGCAATAATGAGACTTAATTTAACAATAGTACTAATATTATACATTGAATAGTAATCAAAATGTAAAAATACATGTGCAAATGACAAAGTATAACAATAAGACAACTAAATGTAATATATTTCAATTAAATTATTTCATTAAATTTAACAAGAATAAATATAAATTTAAATGAATTACAAATGAATTTAACAATAAAATTTAATCATAATAATAATAATAAATATTGAACAGTAATCAAATATAAAATGCAATGGCATATATGAGTGAACAATTTGATGACTAAATGTAATACATTTAAATTAAATTTACATTAAAGTCCCCCTGTAGTCAATCATTTTATCCCTTAAAACTCATCTTTGATCACCAAAATGACATATTTAAATGTTTTTTCCTGGGGAAAAAAATTCTTCATGCAATAGCTTGAATGTAACTTATTGATCCACGTATATGCCTCATTTAATATACGTGGATCAATGAATATGCAAGTTAGCCCTGTCTCCACTCGCTCATGCTAGCTCAGAGATCCACTCGGTCAACTTACTAAACGCTCTTTATCACATCGGACACATGACGGTAATTAATATGATTAGCCTTTTGCTTGACTATGTTATCAAACAGCTAATAATGCGACATCACAGACACCAGCGATTTCAAACAGCTGACTTTTTTTCACTGTAGTTTTAAGGAGAAAATACTCAGTGGTGTTGACATATGAATTTGCACATGGCTTGTCTTAAAGCATATTAAAAACACCACACAGACATAGAACATTAAAAACTTGATTTTTACCACAAGGGGTCTTTAAATTTAACTATAACAATAATACATTTAATTTAATTAAAACTTAAAGTAGTTTAGGTAATTTTAAGTAGACGGTAGAAAGTAATTAATAGAGGAGATTCAGTATGAAAACATAATGACAATAATATTATAATGAGTTAAATTATCTCAAACTGTTTGAAGAACACTTTCTTAATATGAAAGTGTTTGAAGACCTGTGGTCATTTATGCTGATCTAGTGTTGAACAGACTAAAATCTTTGCTGATCTATTTTCAACTCTACCCAGAGTGTCCAAGATTTCCATGCTGAATGTGAATGCTCAGCAGGAAATCTGCAGGGACTCTACAAAGCAGATCGGTTCAGATTTTTTTTTTTTTTTGCCTTTTTGGCAATAATGAAACTTTTGGATTGAGTTAAGAAATAACTGTGATGAGTGAGATAACTAATGCAGTTTAGAAATTGAACCAGGCAAAAATTTTCAACACCACGTGAATATTTATTTCAGCAGTCTGTTTACACTGTTGTGCTGTCTATGAATGCTGAGTGAAACAGGCCTGAGTCCTTTTTCTAGCATGCTTTGAAGATGACTTAAAAACATGTCCCTTCAGTGGTTTTCGGGAAAGCATTTATGGAACATCCATAACGTAAACACATACACGCTCCCCTATCCATGTTAGCTTCCAGCTCTACAGCCAATCAGCATCATTTATGATCCTCATAACCCTCTATAGACATACTTCATCTACTCCTGCCGTGTACCCACTAGGAGCTCCTATTTAATCTTTTCAGGCATGGGAATGCGGCACATGTTGAATATGGATTCGTACGATTCCCCCTCCGGTAAACTCTTCTGCTGGTGTACGGTCCCACAAAATAAAAAAACCACAAACATATACACTCAGCCGGCAGCTTTCATGTGTACGTGTGCGTGATACAGCGCCTCTGTTCGTGTCCCCTTTCCGCACTGGGGTTTGTGTTATCATGTTTTTCGGCTTTATATACAGTATGTATGACGGTTACGCTGCAGTCTTGCAGTAGCGGAGTGTCAAGAGCACAGAACGTAACACCATTAAAACACGGCACCCAGGGCTGTGCTGCAAACTCTCTCTCAATGTTTTCACTGCTGTGCAACAGCGGCAATAAAATGCCATGCTGACTTCACACTCTGGAATGACCAGCCTCAACTGTGCTCGGTTAAGGTCAAGTCCAGATTTCAGTGGAGTCTGGCAAGAAGAAGAAGTGAATGCAACCGTGTTTTTTTGTGTCCAGCCCTGCTTACAAGTTCCGACCTGGGTGATCTAATCAGTAGTCAGGCAAGACAGATCGATCTACACCTGGTAGTAACATGTTTTCTGTGATCATTTGTGACTGGATTTTTATGGGGACTTTTTTTCTGGTTTTGTGGCTCCATACCTCACTTGTAATGATAAAAAAAAGAAAATCCAAAAGAATTGTTTCTCTCAAATATACCTGAATTGAATCTGCACAAACAGCCTGAATTCGCAGTGACTTTTTGAGTAGGTATAACTGAACTAAACTAAACTAAACTAAAATAAATAAATAAAATAATTTTAGGTAGACTTCAGACTACTATTCAAAAGTTTGGTTTACATAAGATTTATTTATTTATTTAAGAAATGAATCATTTTCTCTCAAATATACTTTAATCTGCACAAATAATTGAATCTGCACAAACAGGCTGAATTCACACTTAATGTATTTGAGTACCTATAACAAAAATAAAATAAAATAAAATAAATAAAATACAATAAAATAAAATAAAAACAAATAAAATAAATAAAAATAATAATAAAATAAAATAAAATAAAATAAAATAATTTTAGGTGGACTTGAGACTACTACTCAAAGTTTGGGGTATATTAGTTTTTTTTTTTTTTTTTAAAGAAATGATTGTATACTTTTATTTAGCAAAATGCATTAATTCATCAAATGTGGCAGTAAGACATTTATAATGTAACAAAATATTTCTATTTCCAATTAATGATGTTCTCTTAAAGTTTCAATTCATCAAAGAATCCTGAAAAAAAAAGATCTCTAATTTCTGAAGGATCATGTGACTCAGAAGACTGATGCTAAAAACTCAGCTTGACCATAAAGACATAAATTAATTATTGTTTTTACTGTATTTTTGATTAAATAAATACAGCCTGGGATTTTGCATGTATTGTTCTTTTAAAGTCACATGCTAAAAGTTTAACACTACTGCTGTAGGCAGTCCTTCTCTGTACAAATGCATGCGGTTTTCGATCGACCACCTGAGAAAGTGGTTTGAGTTATCAAATCAAAAAATGCTTTGGTTCCTGTTTATACCAGCATTTTGTGCTGTCCACTTGTGATCAGATCACTTGAAATGGATCTAAACACCAAGTGTAAACAGCATCTGTATGTCCTACAGTTCTGAAAATCATTGCATTGATTTCAGGTCAAATTCAGTTAAACCTTTGACTCTGACCCATCCGCTTCTCTCTTTTCCAGATGGCAACCCATTTTTTATCTCTACATCCCATCTCAGCATGCAGAGAAGTATTAAATCAAGCCCAGCATCTCTTTGTCTCGTCGAATTCTGTCTGTAATATTTAATATCAGATTCAATTAATATCTCCACAGTCATTACAAAAACAGCCCCGCACTTAATCATTGCAGAAACACACACACACACACATCCCTCATTGTCAGAATAAAATCAAATAATCCTGTTAATACTGATCTGGGTGGGTCTGAAGCAAGAGGCATGGGGGTTTTACAAAATGCAGAGAGACATTGGGTTTATGATGGCATATTATATGATATTAGCAAAAAAGAAGAAATGGTTGGATCCTGATGTGTTTTGGACGCTGGTGTACTAGTTTGTTCCCACCAGACTGCTACACTACAGAAAATTTCTTCTGACGGTGGTCTAAATCAGTCTTTTCAGCAGGGAAGAGCAAAAAAAGGAAAGACTAAATATCAAAAGCATGTGGCGTAATGCAAAATTTGAATGGAAGCTGATCAGCACGCACAGTGCGGGCCTTTAACCCTCTAGTTGATGCCCTCGGTACAGGCATAAGGAAAATAGGTCTTCCTTTTCAGTTTCTGCTTTCTGATTACTATACAGAGTAATTATCTTTCCCCCATTTCATCTGATTGTGTGTGTGTGTGTGTGTGTGTGTGTGTGTGTGTGTGTGTGTGTGTGTGTGTGTGTGTGTGTGTGTGTGTGTGTGTGTGTATGTATGTGTGTGAAGATGCTGCTTTAGGCAAACAGCATCCACCACCAAACTGAGCTCAGCCCAACACAGCGAGAATACAAACCTCAAGGCTGCAAGCACTGACAGATTTACACCACAGTATCCAAAAAAGTGCTTTTTCAGATATTAACTTTAATGTAGTGTGTAAGATAGCTGTTTGTGAATGTAGAAGGTCTGCTTTTCAAAAATCAAAGTGTGTGATAAATTGAGTTATTGTCTCCCAGAAAAAAAGAACTGATTCTGAACTTCCTGAAATGAATCGTCAGTAATTCCAGGCTTAGTTCCTGCACAAACCTATATAGGTTTGTAACAAATTTGCATAATGCCCGCCTATGGTCTTCATTGGCTTCCCGCAAACAACGCCTACTTTGACAAGCCCTCAAACACTGTAGTTGTAGCTACTGAGGCCTGGAAGAGTTTTGTTCATGTTGTCGACATGTCGAGAAGATGCTGTTTTCTGTGCTGTGATGATGAAGACTCGGCCTCAAATTTATAAAGTAAATCCAACTCCATCATTACTGTTTGTATCACTGTGTATACAAGTGCTGAGGAAGCTGAAATTCAGATATGGTTTTGATTCCGTGTTATAAGCGGTAGATCAATCACAACAGACTGGGCAATCTGACCAATCAGAGTAGGCTCTTGAAATGGAGGGGTTTAGAGAGACTGGATCATTTATCAAGCTGTTTCAGACACTGGGAGAAAAGAGTTTATGCTGCAATGTATATTATGAAAAAAATGTAAGAGTTTTTAGTCCTTGGATGCATGTAAACCTATTGTAGGAGAACTCAGAAATTAAGGACCTTTAAAATAGCATAATATATTAAAAATATAATCCTCGCTACTGATTTGCAACCTCAGAGTTAATGATAATTTGGTAGCAAATAAACAAAACAAAGATCAATGATTCTGTAAATTGCTGTTTACTTTTGCTGATTATTATATATAAAATAGCATTGGTCTGTCATATGTTCTTTCTATATATTCTTTCATGCAATTATAAAACTGTTTGCTTTTATTGCAAGATATACACTCCAGTGAGACTGTAGCCAGAAAGAGGACTGAACAGCATAAGAGACTGTGGGCTGGAAACTCACTGTTTACAGTGCCTTGTTCACAGACCCCCAAAACAGCAGAGCAATAACAAATATAAACAGAGTAAAAAAAATAACATAACTATACCAGCAAACCACCATGGCAGGCCAAGCAGAAGCTAAGAAATATTACACCCTACAGGTCTTTATTTAATACTGTGCAGAGCGTTTGTGGGACATCTCATATACAGTGAGTGCATTTATCATTTAAGATCATTGTAAATTAGATACGTTTTTAGATTTTCTTATGCTATCACAATTGGGTTATAAAAAGACTCCATATTAAACATAATTTCCCTATTGGAAAATCCAGCTCCAATCAGTTTCTGTTATTCTAGTTGGTAGATATTGTTTTGTTTAACTGTCCAGTGGGCTATATGGTTGGTGAGGTCTGAAAACACGCTCTGATGCCGGAAGTGATCTCTCGCGTGTATATGTCAATGAGTGCGAGCGATCGCTTCCGGCATCAGAGTGCATTCAGACGTCACTAACCGGATGCTCAAGGCAGTTGGACATCGTGGTGTATTAGAGGTAAAAAATGATATAAATACTGTTCGGTTTATCGCACAAACTGATCGTTTCGTGTCTTAGGACATCAATGTGTCGTCACGAGCCGCAGGGTTTCATTTGGATTTGTCTGTGCATGTTTTTTTTTTTTACTCTTATAGATGGAAATCCCATTGACATGCATTATATGACTGACAGACTGCAACGGTTGGAGTTAAAAATCATCATTTGTGTTCTACTGACTGAAGAAACAAAGTCACCTACATCTTGGATGCCCTGGGGGTAAGCAGATAAACATCAAATTGTCATTTTTGGGTGAACTATCCCTTTAGGTAACATCATAAGTATTTTTTTAAATAATATCAATTTATAAAAAGCAACATGGATGGATGGGAGGGAGGGTAGAGCAGGATCATTTTTGCATAGGTTAATGTCTAAACAACTACCCTAACTAATAAAATGTAACAAAATTACAAAGTATATTGCTTCACATTAACTGTTATATTGATTGTACAAAATGTCCAATTACCTGAAATGCTGAATTCCCAACATTCAAACACTATAAATTGAGACCAGTCATAAAATCCTCAAGTAAAACATAAATATGTAAAACAAGACATGTCATTTAAAAAGTAGTGGATTAAAGCCTCACACATCCATAAAGTCCTGGCCTTTCAGTTTGGCTCAGGAAAAATTATGTGACTTTAGATGGGCAAAGTGCATGGCTGCAGAGCTGCTGAGCTTTTAATTAACTCGTGAGCACTGTGGGCCATAGTCACCTCCATTAATCACTTATTTTTCATGTCTGCAGGAATCATGAGTGCACATACGGTGCAGCTAAACCTGAACATATGCTTCCGGTTGTGTTATTTGCCAAGTGCCCAGTGACCAGCCTCTCTGAACTTCATCTCTTTCTTTATGATAATTTGCATTTGTGTTTTATCTTTGAGTTACTGACACCCATTAGCACAAACAAAGTACATGAGAACATTAATCTTTCATGGCAGACTTGACTTGTGGGATGTAATTTAATTGTATCCTGGATATGCAAGGTTTTAAATGAGTTTCTTCTGATGTTGCCCCAAAACTTAAGAAAAAGGTTACCTTTAAAGCTAAGAGTGCAGAAAGAATTCAAAAAGAAGTAGATCCTTTAAGTCCTGTAAGTTGTGAGGTGGGGCCTCCACGGATCGGACTTGTTTGTTCAGCACATCCCACAGATGCTTTATTGGATTGAGATCTGGGAAATTTGAAGGCCGAGTCAACACCTCAAACTTGTTGTGCTCGTCAAACCATTCCAGCATGTGTATTCTGACACCTTTCTATCAGAACCAGCATTAACTTCTTGAGCAATCTGAGCTAGAGTAGCTCATCTGTTGGATCGGACCACACGGGCCAGCCTTCACTCCCCACGTGCATCAGTGAGCCTTGGCCGCCCATGACCCTGTTGCTGGTTCAACACTGTTTCTTCCTTGGACCACTTTTGAAAGATACTGACCACTGCAGACCGGGAACACCCCACAAGAGCTGCAGTTTTGGAGATGCTCTGACCCAGTCTTCTAGCCATCACAATTTGGCCCTTGTCAAACTCACTCAAATCCTTACGCTTAGTCCATTTTTCCTGCTTCTAACACATCAATTTTGAGGACATGCTGTCTAATATATCCCACCCACTAACATTTCTTTCAATAAAGACCTTAAAAACACCCAAATATAATGCTAAAATATAATGTCAGGTCCTAAACTATGGCCCTATGGGCTTAAACTATGCAGTCAATGGCCCAGTGTCAGTCACTGAATGTTATTTTAGTCTGCTGCCTCAGATATTAAAACAGCCTCTTCATAAGATATTACAGCTCCAGTAGCTGCACAGCTCAGGTCCGTCTTGATTATTTGCACAGTAAACATTCAGATAGTACCTTCCCACATCAAACTGAGCTATCCAGCAGGATTACAAGCTATCACTGCAGCAAAACAACGCAACACTTGTGTGTCCCGTCTACCAGATATGTTAATGCATTTCTCCCGAAGCATCACACAGCATTATATCGCAGGCAATCCTTATTCATGAAGGCGCTCAAGTTTACAATCAACACTTTATGAAGCATCTATTGCTATGCAGGGAATGTCTACAGTGGCCCTCCATTTGCCTGGCCTCATGAGACTGACATGCAGCTCTCAAAAGCGGCACGTTCAAATTCAAAGACTCCAACGAGAGAGGGAGAAAAAGAGCCAGAAGAAGAGTGAGCAAGGAAGAGGGAGAAAAAGCCCTCCCTTCACCATAGGACTGGTCTTACTGAGATAAGCGCAAGGAGCCACCGAGTGAACCATCACCTAGACCACGAGTAAGAGGATGGAGAGAAAACGGGATGAAAGGAAAGAAGGAAATATGCCTGGAATGAATGAATGCAGGCTGGCTTGAGGGAAGGAATGGTGTCCATGTTTGATGTCCATGTATATCAATATCTCTTATTTCCTTCACTGAGACTGCACTGGAGAGATTGTAAAGATCTCAAAAGAGCCACAGAACAAAGACGGGTTCTCTGGCTGAGGAACAAACACGCAAGCAGAGCCCGGCTCATTTCATGTCTTTCATGGCATTTTCATAGGCTTCTTGACATGTCTTCGATCAGGCAAGGGCAGGGAGAGAAACACATCCACACCATGAGCAGCGTTCAAAAGCCTGTGGAACTTGAAAAAACTTGAGATGTATGGAGGAAGTTAAATTGAGACCCTCATGGTGGCCACCATCCTCTTCGGTGACTTCCTCCCTTACTCTTAAAAGAGTGTTTTGGGCAAGATAGAGATGTTAAGGAAGAGGTCCAAACACACACACATGCTTACACATGCTGCTTCAGATTTGTTCTGTCGGTGTGGGCTAAGTGTGTAAGACAGCCCTGTGGGCTTTCAAATCATCCCAAGTAGAAAGAACAAAGACTTCAAACCACTTACAGGGGTAGAATTTTGCATTTTCTGAAGCTAACCTGAGTGGTCTTGCCTGTGCAAAACTCGCATGCCATAATTCTAGTGAGCTGTGGGGTGGCTGCCAGGTTGCTATGAGGCTACTCAGGAATTCTGGGTGGTTACTTCTCATTTTGCATACTTCTGTACTATTCTATGCCATTTTGTAATATAAGAAGTGCTAGCTGATTTTGCCCAATACCAATAATTATTTTAATGTTTTGGTCGATAACCGATAAATTACCAATTTTAAAATTCTATACTGTTTTGTCTAAATAAATGAAAAATGATGTGTTAGATGATGGCAAAGTATGCTAAATGGAAAAATATATGGGAAATGAGTACCTGCACAGTGTATCTGCACAGTTATATATAACGAACCAATACCAATTAATTAAAAACTCTCAGCCAATAACCATCATGATACAGATACAAGTAGTGGTAGTAGTGCGTTCACATTGAAAAACAAAGCGAGACACTACAAGTACTCAAATGATGCATGTTTAAAAACTTAAATGATACTTCTTTAAATATTTCTTTAAAGGTGCCCTAGATTCAAAATTTCAATTTACCTTGGCATAGTTGAATAACAAGAGTTCAGTACATGGAAAAGACATACATTGAGTTTCAAACTCCATTGCTTTCTCTTATGTGAATCTCATTTGTTTAAAAGACTTCCGGAAAACACGCGGATCTCAACATAACACCGACTGTTACGTAACAGTCGGGGTGTACGCCCCCAATATTTGCATATGCCAGCCCATGTTCCCAACATTATGAAAGGCATTAGACAAGGGCAGCCAGTAACGTCTGGATCTGCACAGCTGAATCAACAGACTAGGTAAGCAAGAACAACAGCGAAAATGGCAGATGGAGCAATAATAACTGACATGATCCATGATAGCATGATATTTTTAGTGATATTTGTAAATTGTCTATCTAAATGTTTCGTTAGCATGTTGCTAATGTACTGTTAAATGTGGTTAAAGTTACCATCTTTTCTTACTGTATTCAGAGACAAGAGCTGTCGCTATTTTCATTTTTAAACACTTGCAGTCTGTATAATTCATAAACACAACTTCATTCTTTATAAATCTCTCCAACAGTGTAGCATTAGCCATTAGCCACGGAGCACAGCCTCAAACTCATAGAGAATCAAATATAAACATCAAAATAAATACTTTACTCACATAATTCGAAGCATGCATACAGCATGCATGACGAACATCTTCTAAAGATCCATTTGAGGGTTATATTAGCTGTGTGAACTTTGTAAATGTGCTGTAATATAGTTGACAGCTCGTGTGGCAGGGAGCACGCGAATTAAAGGGGCAGCGTGCTGAAAAAATCAGTGCATGGTTAATGATGCCCCAAAATAGGCAGTTAAAAAAATTAATTAAAAAAACTCTATGGGGTATTTTGAGCTGAAACTTCACAGACACATTCAGGGGACACCTTAGACTTATATTACATCTTGTGAAAAAGCATTCTTGGGCACCTTTAAAAGAAAAGGGTAACAGTCACAGTTTTTCCAAGGTATCAGAAACAATACTAAAGCAAGTGAAAACATACATTTAAAGGGTACTTTTAGACAACAACGATGTACTGAAAACAGAAAAGTTTTTCCTTTGTGTTTTTTCACATAGACAACATTGCCAAACTGATCCCCGTTCACACAATCCGTGAAAAAAACGCTTTTATGCCTGCCAGGCCAGTAGATGGAGATGTCACTTTGTAACAAAACACTACGCGCCTATAGGCTGAACACGTAATACATATGTGTATGACGTCAGCGTTTTCACTAATTTGCCTTTTTGTAGCTTACACTTAGACTATAAAGGTATCATTTTCAAAAACTTGCACTTTAAATCACGTTTTCAAAAGTTTGCATTTTCAAGCCCCAAAAACGCCATTGTAGCATAAATGAACAGACAAAACCATACAATTTTTTCTGTTTTTAGTTGAAAACAGTGTCATGTAAACAGCCCCAAAATGTCATTTGCAAAATGGCGACTGTGCGTAATGCAAGTATATAATTTGGGATGCAACTCAAGTCTCAATGATATTATGATCATTAGATATGGCTCAGGTTTCTCCTTCAATGTGAGTTTATTGGCCTCTTAAAATTCAAGGTTCATTATTGCCATTGATGGTTCCATGAGGAAACTTTAACATCTATGGAATTTCCATTCCACAAAAGGTTCTTTATAGTGGACAAATTTTCTTTAGATTTTTAAAACACTCTTCACACTAAAAATAAATCGTCCTTTTAGTAACTGTTTTTAGTAACTGGAACCAAAAATGGTTCTTACCTAAACCCAACCCTAACTTGTTCTGCCTATTGCATCACTACAAAAACCTTTTGGAATGTTGATTTTTAGTGTTCATCCAATTACTTACAAAACTAGTAGCCTACATTTCCTCAACAAACAGCACAATTTTAGTTAATGTGAGATTAATATGAGAGTAAACTAAGCACAAGCAACAGTAAAAAGTTTTTTACACAATAAGATTTTAATGGGACTGACTAAACGATAATTTAAGGGCATTTAAAGAGTTTTACGTGTTCAGAAACAATTAAACGTTTGCTGCACCCTTGAAATTAACCTTATCTTTCACATTGCTGTTTTAATATTCACAATGCGTGGAAAAATAAAGACAATGTTTTTTTAGCCAATTAAAAAGTGGTTTAATTGCTTTTGGTAGGCCTGTTTGTCTTGGCTCATTAATTGCTTGACTTGGCATAGATTTTGATCTGAATTTCACAGCATGTGCAGACAGAGTGGAACTGTGTCACAAGACAAGGGAAAGGAATAAAAAGCACAACAGCATTGAAAGACAAAATAGAAAAAGAGTGAGCAAGTCCTGTGGTACCATTCCCAGAGGAAAGCTAAAGCGAATGGCTCTCGCTTTCATCAATAGTCTCGGTCTCTCTCTCCCCTTATATGGCCTCTCTCCATCGCCGATAACATCTGTCAATAACAGACACTCGACATCAAGTCACAACCATTATGACATCAATCACTTACTATGACATCATCCATCAGCTCCACTCCAGACTGCCTGGCCTTGCTGGCGGTGCTTTTATTAAGCACAATATTATGTGCTTCTTCAAGGAGCAGCAACATTGGTCGTGTTGGATGTATTCCCTAGTGCCGAACAAATTCTAGCGCGAATGCAGAGAAAGAAAGAAACAAACACACAGCTGGAGTGGAGCCTTCATTAAGGGGTTGATGATGTATGCTGGTGCAGCTGTAGGCTCATAACAGGAATCTATACACAAAGTCATTAGGAGAGCTCCCTATGCTTTCCCGCCCAATGCAACACTAGCATTTCACCAGTTACTCATAAATGTTTTTTTTTTTTCAGTTTCTGAAGACAACGTGAGTGGTGCTTACCTTGCCACTGCAGTGCTAAAGAAATGTGGTTGGTTGCCAAAGTGTTCCTAAGTGGTTGCTGATAAATCACTAGGTGTGTCGCAATGTACTGGAATTGACGATAACCTTGATATTTTAAAAATGAAATAACATATGTGTAGTAAAACAATATAAAAAATGGTAACTGGTTGCCACTCCAACATAGTAGGTGATGATACCTTTAAACTGGTTGCCACCCATCATATAATAGAAAAAAGAAGACGACTGTCAGGTGTGGCAGTTGTACACACGCCTGAGTGTTATAGAAACAAAATAATTGTAGGAGAAATAATGTAAAACAACTACACAAAACATAGACAATACCGGACCAAGGAACTGAAAAAACGCATGGCAGAAAAAACCAACCCGATCTCACGGCAATTCGTAAGTATTGCATAACCTGATTTTGCTGAGTTCAACATGTTTCTGGGTCAACATTTTTGTTGATCCTGGAACAACATTCAAATCAACCAATCAGATTTGAGGGACAAGTTCACAGATTATGTAAAGTTTAGGCTTAAAATCATGAATTGGTGCTTCTACATCAGTGTTATTTATCTATCAATTCCCTCTGATTTTTAGGATAACTTATGGGTAGGGTTAGGTTTAGGGGTAGGAATAGGGTTAAGACTAAATTTTCAGACTAGAATGTTGTTCCAGGATCAACAAAATATGTTGACCCAGCAATATCAGGACGTGCCATATGTATTTTACGAGGTGGCTAAATCGTACAAATTTGTACGACCTCACTCGTATGATTTCATAAGTTTTTTGCTAAATCGTACGTATTTTACAAGTTGCCAAATTCGTATGAATGACCTACTCCTAACCCCACCTCTAAACCTACCCGTCACTGGGGTTTAGACCAATCGTATGAATTTGTACGAGTGAGGTTGTATAAAATTTGTACGAATTAGCCACCTCGTAAAATACGTACAAATTAGTTGTGAGATAGCATTGGGAAAAACAGGAAGAGAACAATGAGAAAACAAAACCAAAACAGATTAAATGTGACAACGACACAGTGTGTAGCTAGTCACACAAAAAGATGTCGCAAGTAGGGATGTAATGATTCACTCAACTCACGATGCAATGCGATTCACAAAACTGGTTTCACAATGTGATTTTCTCACTTTTTTTTTTACAAACTGAGATTTAAGACAAATTATACAGGTGCTGGTCATATAATTAGAATATCATCAAAAAGTTACTTTTTTTATTGTAAATTATTTTTAAAAATGAAACTTTTATATATTCTAGATTCCCTACATGTAAAGTAAAACATTTCAAAAGTTTTTTTTTTTTTTAAATTTTGATGATTAGTGCGCACAGCTCATGAAAGTCCAAAATCCAGTATCTCAAAATATTAGAATATTTCATAAGATCAATCAAAAAATGGAATTGAAAAACAGAAAAGTTCAAGTTCTTTAAAGTATGTTAATTTGTGCACTCAATACTTGGTCAGCAGCACATATTACAGCAAATGACTTGCTCCTAGCACAAATTACAGCATCAGTGAAGTGTGGCATGGAAGTGATCAGCCTGTGGCACTGCTGAGGCACTATTGAGCCTTCAGATCATCTGTATATTGTTGGATCGACTGTTTCTCATCTTTCTCTTGAAAATATCCCATAGATTCAGGGGTCAGGCATGTTGGCTGGCCAATAAAGCACAATAATATCATGGTCAGCAAACCACTTGGAAGTGGTTTTTGCACTGTGGGCAGGTGCTAAAGTCCTGCTGGAAAAGGAAATCAGCATCTGCATAAAGCTTGTCAGCAGATGGAAGCATAAAGTGCTCCAAAATCTCCTGGAAGATGGCTGCATTGACTTTGCACTTGATAAAACACAATGGACCAACACCAGCAGACGTCATGGCCCCCCCAAATCATTACTAACAAATCATTACTATTCAGAAACTTCACACTAGACTTCAAGCAGCTTGGATTCTGTGCCTCTCCAGTCTTCCTTCAGACTCTAGGACCATGATTTCAACATTAAATGCAAAATTTACTTTATCTGAAAAGAGGACTTTCGACCACTGTTCACTGTCCAGTTTTTTTTTCTCCTTAGCCCAGGTAAGATGCTTCTGACGTTGTTTCTGTTTCAGAAGTGGCTTGGTAGTCCTTTTCCTGAAGATGTCCGAGTGTGGTGACTCTTGATGCGTTGACTCTGGCTTCATTCTACTCATTGTGAAGCTCTCCCAAGTGTTTGAATCGGCTTTACTTGACAGTATTCTCAAGCTTGTGGTCATCCCTATTGCTTGTGCACCTTTGCCTACCCAATTTCTTCCTTCCAGCCAACTTTGCATTCAATATGCTTTGATACATCACTCAGTAAACAGCCACCACATTCAGTAATGACCATCTGTGACTTACTCTCTTTGTGGAGGGTGCCAATGATTGTCTCCTGGACCATTGCCAAGTCAGCAGTCTTCCCCATTAGTGTGGTTTCAAAGAACAAGAGATACCCGGAATTTATACTGTAGGGATGGTCATTTAATGAAACTCAAATGTAAATATTCTAATATTTTGAGATACTGGATTTTGGACTTTCATGAGCTGTATGCTCTAATCAACAAATAAAAAAAAAATAAAAAAAATTTAAATGTTTTACTTTACATGTAGGGAATCTAGAATATATGAAAGTTTCGTTTTTTAAAATAATTTACAATAAAAAAACGAACTTTTTCACGATATTCTAATTATATGACCAGCACCTGTAAATTAGATTTTTTTTTAAAAATTTTATTATTTCTCAGACAAAATGCTGCATATTTATTTTAAAATTTAAATTCAGTTTTGTTATAAAGATATTTAAATTTCACAAACAATTCCTAAATCAAATAAACAAATAATACAAATAAAAGAAATCTCAGTACATCATATCAGTACATGAACAAGATATTTGCTCTATTACAGACTGAACTATCTGTAGCCATTTTAAAATTAGAGGAAACCACTGCATTTTAATCACAATCCCAACAAAGATAGTGTATACAAGCAGCATGAGCAGTTTTTGATTTAAATTAGATTGTATAATTTTAACATTTGAAGCAAAAACAGAATGTTCTGACTTTAGTTTTGTGAAATTATGCTACATAAAACTTGACAGCAGACGGGCTGCATGAGAATGGAAATTCACTGTCTGACAGCAGGTGGCGCTTATGGAACAGCAGCAATATAGCGCTTTCTTGGTTACCGCTATAAACAAAGCAGCACAGCGCACTTATAAACACTACTTTAAAATGCTTTATACAGAAGTAAGATGTAAAATACCATCTAAACTTTTCTGAACACAGTTTCCCTCAGCTATAAATTCATATAAACGCCGCCCCCAAATGTATCGCGATTCATTCAGCATCTCAAACGACTTGAATCGTCACATATTTTAATTGATTTTTAACCGGTTCTGGGCGCATAATTACATCCTTTGGCTGCGTTCTACTTCAGTTTTAGACACACACTCACGAACTTCCCTAAGATCCTCACTCCCTCGATTTCGATCCAATTCAGCCCATTGCAAGGGTTCCGCCAGTAGTGGGCACTCATGCAGCGTAAGCAATGATGTACATCCAAGTCAACGACACTGGGGGAAGTTAGCAAGGGAAGGGTATAAATAAACGAGCATAAAAAAAGCCCTAGTCGCAAGAGATGACAGGCTAAATCGAGACATTTGGATTTTTGGATTCCGTAAAAAAGACTTGGTGTTAGACACTCCAGTCTACGGGAAATGATGATAGTACCATGATTTGTACGCTTATAATAGCAAACTCTCTCTCTGCCTCCCTAAGGAGTTTGGGTTCTTTGCCACTGTCGCCTTTGGCTTTCTTAGTTGTGGTTTAAAAACACTCTTTAAAATTCAGTAATATTCGGTTTGACTGCACTATTGGACGAGAACAATACTTCAACTGAAGTGAGTTGGATGATGACACGACTGTTTTCTGCAGAGCTGCTGTGTAGGTGAATTGACATTTTATAATTGATTCATTTTGCAACAACATCAATATTGTTATTGAACTGAATTGAATAAACACTGAATTGGCTCGAGCTGAATAACAACACCATTTTCTTTGTAGAGCTGCAGAATTTGAATTTGTCTCATATTTTGCATCATTGATTATTTTATTTCCTGTTTATTACCGTGAAGCTGCTTTGAAACAATCTGTATTGTATAAAGCACTATATAAATTGACTTGAATTAAATTGCCTGAGAACATCCAGGAAATTCTTCAGTGTCAGAATTAACAGTGCCCTCTGTCTACTAGTAGGAACGTTACACACCCCATAAGAGATTGTTTCACCATTCTTCAGATTGTACCCTAGATACAGTATGGATTGAGTGCCTCCTTTAGTCTGAGGGTTTTATAGCTCACTTCTCAACAACAAGCCGCATGATTTGGGAAAAGGGGTTGATGCAGGCTTCCCTAAAGCAGGTAAGGGTCTTTTACAACAGAACAGAACAGAAAAAAAACCTAAAAAATGCTAGCATCAGCCTGGTGTCTTCCCACCAATAGACAAACACACACAAGCACCCAGATTTATGGAAATTGTCTCTCTCTCTTTTTGGCAGCAGGACTGGTCTTATCTGGACTCAGCCACTATCTACTGTTTGGACTAGATAAGTTTGCATTTGCATTTCTAATGAGATTGAGCATGTCCCATCGTGCTCGCCGTAGATACACGCTCCACTCGGCTGGGGAGGAAGCGGCCACGGGTAGGTGGGCAGGGCAGGAGGGTCACTACTGCATGTGGAACCCACTGAGACATCATCCCCGGTAGAAGGAAAGCTGGACCATACTGTCAGAATTCACAGACAAATACACATTTTTCCTCTCTCGCTGTCTGCTTTCCCCTCTGGCCCCTAACCAAAAACTGTAATCACATTTCTCAGCTTGCACGATCTTTGGCAGAGGAGGACTGCTGGAGATTACACAAGCTTCTGCACAGCAGGAGAAGACTCATGTTTCTGTTATGACTCTATCAATACTGCTGACAGCAAACTCATAATATGACCTGAAAACTGGATTTCAGTGACTGGAACTTTTGATTCCACGACAGCAATGTATAAAGACCTTCATTCTGTCATCAGTATGTTCTCATGCCATTAAACTTAAGAGATGATGATCATGAGGAAACTGCAAGCTAACGTATTTAGTTTGGAATTTGTCATTGAGCAGGAGATTTCTTATCCAAAGGCACAAGACACTGTATAAAAACCCAAGACCCCATGAAATCTAGCTTTGTGGCTTTTGGGCTTTTCATGTCTATTTTTAAAAGCTTGCAGAGTGTTAGCTTCAATATTCAAATGTACTAAAACTCTTAGGTTGACTAAAACTCTCAGCAAATACACACAAGAAATTACGAATCCTGGAAAAAATACAAAGTTCTGTCATGAAACTCTAGATGGTGCAGGCTCAATCTGCTTGTAATCACATCATTTTTATAGTTCAGACAAGTGCTGCGGACAGCACGGATGCATGCGGATGTCCGCAAAGAGCCTCCGTGTATACCCTCCAATGACGATTTTTACGTCACGCAGACAGACCCCCCTTTCACGCGGGACTTTAGTCAGCATTTGTTGTTGGAGTTACAACGTGCTTTCAGAAACCCTGCTCCACCTGTATAGATCTGCTATGGGTAATTCGTGTATGCTATATTGTACAGCTGCAGTATGTCTTACTTGCTCATAGCAGCATCAGAGATTCAGACTTTAAAGGCAATACCTTTGAAGGCTGCAAAGGTCGGACAGAGTGTTGTTAAATGGGACGGTTTAGCCTACGGATTGCTGTTCTTGTCGCCAAGCAACTGTGACAGCTGTCGTTGATGAGCGACAGTAATATCTGTACTAGACTTTTTTGAAAGTTATATATTAAACTGTCTGAAAACAAAACAGGGTTCACAAACTGTCTAAATATGTTCACCATTGTCCATTTCTGTATATAATAAAGAGTATAAACTATATATAATCACATCTTAGTAAGATATAAGTCAACATTTGAACTGCTTTAAAAATAATAATAATTTTTTTTTTATTTGTATCATTAGATATTTGAGTAAAAATCCTGTCGTCACTGGCGCGTAATAAATTCTGGCATAGGCAGGATGCAGCCTCTGAATTGAGACGCAGAAACTGTCATATACATAACAATGCCAAACACAGACTTGTTATGACAGAAATATAAATTAAAATAGAAAACAGATATTTTAAATTGTAATAATATTTCACAATGTTACTGTTTTTACTGTATTTTTTTATATTTTTATCAAATTTCAAAAAGCATGGAAAAACTGTAACGACTCCACACTTTTGAATGCTAGTCAATAAATTTAAAAAAAAATAATAATAAATATATTTGTGGGGGTGTAGAGAAATTGGCATAAAGTAAATTGCTCTGTAGATTCAGAATGTCTCCTCCTTATAACAACTGAAATTGATTACCAATAGCAAGTAGTGATACTAACAAACTGTGAATATTGTTGGGCTGGGTCACAAACAAAGTTAAATTATTTTTGTGATATGACTACATTTATACTTGTTCTGTCTGTCTGTTGTTTTTGTTGTTGTTGTTGTTTTTTTTACAGTATTTTTTAATAAAAATATTAATAAAATAGAAAAAAAAAAATCACAAAAGGTGAGGTGCCATGAATAAAATTATAAAAATAAATATATAAATTACATTTAAATTAGTTTTCTAAACTGAATAACTGCCTTTTAAAACTTAAGGTCTATCTGGACCCAATATTAGCCTAATCAGATTCATTCAGATTCAGTAATTTAACCAAAGTGCGGTGTGAAAAATTAACAAGCAATAAAGCTCAATGTAAATCAGAGCCATGACTGCGATAAACGGCGTGTGACTGGACATTTAGACTGGATATTTCACCCAACCACCCAACTTTAGGATAAGTTACACACGCAGAGTAGAAGCAAAGAGCGAAGTAGTAAGAAGTCTCATTCTCTTTTTCCCTGAGATGAATCACTGAGTTGAAACATGAGTGAATGATGATCTTCTTCACATCAGCGAGAAGCGATCAGCAGACCCCAGAAAAAGAAGAGTTACTAATGAGAGAGAGTCAGAGAGGCCGTTCAGCCACATTACTGCAGAGAAAAGAGGACTTTTAGCCTCTTTCAGGCCATTAAACAACATTCTATGAAAGGGGTCTGCAGTTTTCAAATTGGTCCCATAATCACCCCAGTAATAGCCCATGGAATAAAGTGTGCTAGGAAAGGCACTCTGTCTCTCACTCAAGTGTGCTGAACCCTAAAATACCACCAGCTAATTATATAAATGACCACATTTATTGTCAACAGCATGAAAGACAGAAAAGTGGAGTTTCATTTTTGGCAAACTTTGCGTACCGTGTTCTACAGCACAGTGTGAATATTTCTGTCATAAACAGTCACGCACCAGCTAACACAGCAGGAGCAGGTACAGGCCAATGAACTGCTTTAATGAACTGTAAATGCCCTTCTGAAGAAACTAAAAGCATGTAGAGGGGTCATGTCATATAAATTTGTATCATTCTATTTTTCCATGAGGACCATTTACAAAGCTAGTCAAGATGTTTGTACCAAAAACCCTTTCATAATTTCCCCAAAAAATATTGAAAGGAAATATGAAACATTTAGAGTAAATATATATATGAGTAATATATTTATCATTTTATATTTTTGTAAATAAAATAAAAATGTAAATAAATATTAAATATAATAAAAATAAATTATGAATTTTAAATATTTAAAGGTTTTTATATGAATTATTACATCAAGAAAACTTTAAAAAAAATGGAAATAGAAAACTTAAAAATGATATGACCCTTTTTAAATCATATATCACAATGTTTATATGGATTTCAATTATATATTTAAAAAAAAAAAAAAGATCTGTCCATAAATTTCGTAATAAGAGATTTTAATCAATTAACATATAATATACAGTAATTAATTGAATAAAAATCTGCAATCAGTGATCTAAATATGATGATCTCAAATGCTAACTGGAGTCCTTCAGCCAAATAAATGGACATAGAAGGCCACTTCTCTCACGCCTCAGCATACAGGAATTATGCGCGTTTGCTCAATTGTGTATGAATGCAGTCATGCATTTCCCTTTGCTTGAGCCTGTGTGCGTAAAAATCATTAAATTGTAGTCATTTTCTTGTCTGAACACTGTTTGAAGGTAAGCATAGTGTCTGAATGTGTTTGACCGGTGATCCAGCAGGCTATCATTCTCTTTAGAAAAGACAAGCAGCCGCCAAATGTCACTGCATCAGTATGAATGTAAAGTCCAGCAGCAGCCAGAGGCCGCTGCAGTCGCTTTTTATCTCTTTCTATCAACTATACTTCATTCTTTAATAAGTCCTCTGCTATAACTCAATCTTCTGCCTTCAATCCTTCACCATCTCTCAGGTCAGCTAATTAACACTGATGTAAGTGTAATTCTATGGGTCAACTGCTGTAGAGAGAACAGGACAGAAAAAGGTCCTAAACGGCATTCGCCTCAATCAAGGTTAAGTGTGTAATTACTACATTAAAATGATTTCTCCTATCACAGCTTAAAATTGGAGTGTAAGCCATTCATATCCATTTATATCAATGGACGGACGGACAGACAGATGGACAGAAAGATAGACAGAAAGATAGATAGATAGATAGATAGATAGATAGATAGATAGATAGATAGATAGATAGATAGATAGATAGATAGATAGATAGATAGATAGATAGATAGATAGATAGATAGATAATAAAATCTGAGGCTGTAAAGGGCTGAGCTCAAGCTGGCTGAACAAATAGCAGCACTAACTGGAACTGAATTAACTCATCAAATACATCTAATATGAGGTTTGTTCAACAGGATTATAAGGGCTCTGATTAACCTAAGGTTTGATGTGCAAGACAAACTTCAACCTTTGACGAGTTGAACTTCACTTGTCAGTCCATATGCTAATTCAAACAAGTGTCAGATTCAGAAATCCTGCTAAAATCTCTGACCTTACAGGAAACAATGCCTTTAATGAGTCATTTCTCCAGTATATTACATGCTGTCCACAATTAGTGTGGCCAGCTGAGTTCTACACATTGATCAGTCTAACATTCTTGTTAGCGCACCCGCATCCCACGCCTGAGACCCAGGTTCGAATCCCGCTCAGGGGTGCATTTCCCAAAGCGAACCATGGTTGCAAGTTCTGTCGTTACCAATACAGTTCAATGGGACTTACGACCATAGTTGACAAACGATGCTTTCAGGAAACACACCCCAGAGCAGGTCGGGTAGGACCAGTTAAATTTGGTGCAGTGACCCGGATGGGAGTGAGTTTTAGGGGGATGAATGTAATGGAAGTAAGCTAGTAAGAGCTGTGCGTGTAAACCTCACTCCCCTGGCCTCAAGAGGCACGCTAGCAACTGATGCTAGATACTGTGGTCTTTAGCGTCCTTGTTAGTGACTCCCTCCCATGCTGGAGATGCCGGTTCGAATCCCGCTCAGAGTGGATTGAGTAGGACCATTACATTAGCACATGCAGAAACTAAGAAATTAATTTTTCTATTATTTATTTTGTTGAGGAAAAATGACTGGAAAAGAGTAAAGAATTCAAAAATGTAAAGTCTTTGTCATGTTCTGAAAAATAAAGAGTAGTTTAAAACCATAATTAATGGTCTAGTTTCTACAACTTTCACTTAAAGAGCAAAAATCTGCCTTTAAACTTGAAATAAATAAAGATTTAACATTTATCATGGTAATTATTGAAATCGACTGATGTGATAAAAGGTTATCATGATAATTTTTTGGCCATTTTGTCCAGCCCTATTTAAAAGCAACCCAATGTGCCTAACAGGCCCAGTTAGTGTGCAGACTGTGTGTGGCATTTGGCATTTGACCGCATGTGATGGGCAGCTTGGGAGAGCACACAGGAGATTAGATGACACACACATTGGGTCCTTCTCATTAGCTGCAGAGACCACATACCCAGAGAAACTGCTGACCACTGAGGGCTTTTACAAATGCTGACATGTGGCCCCGTAACTGACCTCATGGTTCAGCAAGAGCTTGCATGTGCCATACACACACAAGTACACTCTCTAACCAATATGCCTAGTGATCCCCTGAAGAAAGAAAGAGAAAAAAATCAATGTTGTGTGTTTCACAGGCCACTGCAAGCTAATGAAAGTCATTCATTACACCAGCCAGCTACCAAAACACTTTACATTTCCTCTAAACGTTTTATACCAAAACCATCTATTAGCTTCTTTCATCCCTTTCCTCTCATCACATGCAAATGATTGTTTTAGACACAATAGAGCATTCATTTAGAGGTCAAGTTCACTCCTCTTCCTCCATTACAGCAATTTTTCCCCCTGTGATTTGCATATTAATGTCGACCTTATCTACTCGTCTGCACTTGTTTGTTTGGCCCAAGTAAGGGAATTTAATCATGTCCAGTAGCCACCGAAACGGTTTCAATAAAAAAAAAAAAAAGGATAAATCTGCCAAAACTATTTCTGCTTTATTGATCATTTATTAAGAATTTAATTAATGTACCTTTTTATATATATATTTTTATTTACCTTTTTAAGATTTCAGATTTTTAATTTATATATCTGTTCTCAATTGATATTGTTCATTGAAGCTTACTGTATTATGTAGAAGAGTGTTGTGAGAAAAAGATTGAGTGAGCGAGTTTATTACCTGCATTCTGATTTAGCATTTTCCTTCAGGTCAGTCCTAGCCTGGTAATACCAGACTCTGATACTTCACTTTGCTTCGTAGACAGAGTCTGGAATGGCATAATAGAGAAGTGTTTTCTCTCTCGCTAGGGGGCGCTTGTCTGAAGTTTAAAATCATTGGTTACCCGTAAGCCAATCAGATACGTTTAGTTATGACGTATGTTATGTGCCTGTACAGCCGCATCGAAGCACAGACATCATGCATCGAACTCAAATCTATGATTGAACTTCCACTGTAAACCTGTTGTAAACACATGATGATGCGAGCGAAATACCGGAGTGAACATGGCTGTAAACGACTTTTGCAGATTATGCGAAGTTAATCTACGCATACACGGTAACAATTGATAAATTAAACCAGGGCTCTCAAGTGTCACGCATTGAGCGTGACAGTCACACATTTCGGTCTTTTGTCACGCACTCCCGCCACACATTGTATTTCTCACGCAGAAAAACTATTTATCATATATTTAATATGCCGCAGCGCCCAAAATGTATCTGGCCGCGCCGCTCTCTCTATGGAACCGGGCAGGAATCAAGCGCGTCTCGAACCTGCCACTTATCAGCCAATCAAAAAAAAGAAAGAGGCTACACAATAGCCAATCAGAAAATAGCACTATTGTATCTGGGTAAGATTTAACGCAACAACCAATGAAAAAAAAAAAGCATATCCTGGAATTGTTCACCATCATCCTCGTTCACCCACAGAGGAAACCACTGGAGCTCTGAGCATCACTTTGAGCACAGAATAAGTCATGATCTCCTGTTTTAATGTTACAACTAATTCACAACTTGTTTGACACAAACAATGACAACTTGTCACTCTTGCCTGTCTTCAAAACTTGAGAGCCCTGTTAAACTTTTCCCAAAACCAGTCGGGAGTAGGGCCACAACATCACCTCCATTTAAAATGTTTATCAAACACTCTTCTTGTTCTGGCTTCAGTTTGAAAAAGAGTTGAATGTTCTCCATAACAGAGCGAATTGCATCCCGTGTCTCGTTTCCCATTTCCGCGGTCGTTTCGGTTTTCGATTTCTCTAACCTACAATGTAAAACTCGGCGCTTAGCATCTACGTCACGGCTCTCAGCCCGCCCTCTGTTCGTTGATTGGCCCGGCTGTTTCCAGACCGGTGGAAAACAGAAAGCTCTGACGCTGTATCAGACTGAGTACAGAAGCGAAATGAAATTGAGCGGAAGTAGGAAGTCTGACGTAGTCAGGCTAGGTCAGTCCTATGTTCACAATAAAAAATCTGTTTAAATGTCTGATGTATTATCTTGTCCTTTTAACAGTTAAGGGGTTTTCCCGTGACTGACAGCGCTAGTCAAAGGATTTGTCAGTTGGGTCTTTTTCCGTGTTCACAACAATTCAGTCTTTTCAGTCTTCGCTACTGACTGGCACACTCATAAAGACAGTCTTTGCGCCATCTAATGGTGTAATAATGTAACTTCCGTTGCTGTTCACGATCTGAAACTATTTTTTTCCGGCGGAAGGAAGGCTTTAGTGAAAGTTTACTTCATGAAAGTTGCATTGATACATATTTTTGGCTTTGATATTTATATTGTGTGGTAACCATTTTATAAAAGCAATAAGGTACTCGAGACTAGTGCTGTATCGTGAATAAGTCACGGCTGAAGGGGTTGCAGGCACGATGCGAAGCGAAGTCTACTGCGTGTTCCACAATCAATTAATATTGTTACTGTCTGTCTTTGGCACAGGCATAACTGAAGCATAATTGAAAATCAAGGCTTGGTAATATTGGAAGGGCTTTGATTATGCAATTTTTCTCATAATGCCATTCTATAAGTGTGGGTAATTCTGTTCAGAGTCATACTGGTCCCATATGCACACAGGCTCTAAGAGGCTTATTATGGCATTATAAAGTAAAACCTTCAAAACGTCCTTCCAGTCCGCATTTCCCCAGTGGATATGGCATCCATCCCTTCAGTTTGGACAAATTATATACTATAATACATAACCACAGTACCACAATAATGAATAATCTGCTCAAACTCTTAAATTTAAATACTGTCTCACCATTAAATCCTGGTCTAATAGTTTAGCATCACTGCCAGTGCGCAGAAGTGTTAACAGAAGCGCACCTCAACATCCTTGATCCGAAAATGAGACTTCAATTTCTACAAAATAACGTTTAAGGAAATCTCCCGATAATTCCATTTTTGTCCCTCCACTTTACTCCTGTTTGCAGTCACATGGTCTTTAGGATAATGACTTCCACCAGCTTACGCTTTATGCACAACCTTTGCCGTTTAAAAGATACGTGCAGAACTTCAGCCGAAGCAAAATGGACAGTCATGCTTTCAGGCGAAGCAATTCACCACGGTACATTATTGCGCTGGAGCTCTGACTGGCAACCCATTATCCAATTTGAATAATAACACATTGCCTTCAGCCCGAGAGCTACGGAAGACTCGGCTCTAAAAATATAGCATAGAATAGAAAGGAACAAGCAGAAATAGTGTGAAAGAGCTTTGCCTTAATGTCCTCTCTGTAGGTTACAGCAGCCGTTTAGAGAAGAGAGACCTGAAGCGGCCCACCCGCACACACACACACACCACACACCTAACTGGGACAGCAGATGCTCAGCGGGAAAGATGCTGAATGGAACTAACCGTCCACACACACACACACACAAACAAACAAACAAACAAGAGGTTAAATATGCTCTGCAGCGAAAGAAGAGCTTCATTAATGCAAAGGTAACAGTGCTTTTGTAAATACAACAGCCTTCTGTTGTGAGTTTGCTCAAATAAAATGTGCCAATGCATCCTTGCACATTGGGAAATTAAGCTGTTTTTGTCTTCATACTAATGGATGGTCTTGCAAAATTGCATAGACAAAGGTTATATCTGTAAAAGCCTGTCTTAGTCTTAGAATTTAAATGGTAATTTGACTATTCATTATATCATGTTTTTGTTACTTTCTGTCTCTTAACAGCAACTTCATCGCAATTGTGTATCTAAAACATGTATACTTTATTTCTCACAATTGTGACTATACAATTTCATTTGTCAAATCAACTTTAATAATTAATGTGGTTCAGATAACAAAAAAAAAAAGAGTTTCTGTTGATTAAACCAATCGCCTTCATTGCATTAACTCAAATTTTTAATTTCAATGAACTCAAAATTTTAAGGTAACCATGGTAACTTTTTTTGAGTTAAACCAACTTTATTTCTTAGAAACATAACTATTTTTCACAATTAAGTCTTAATTTCTCATTTTAAACTTATTTCACAATTTTGAGTTGTACTTTTTAGTCTGAAGTGGAAGCAGGCTTTAGATCCTGTACCTTAAAGGAAACAGTCTTAAATTTAGTCGAAAGCCTCAGGTTGACTTTAATATTCAGTGAGCGAGAGGAATTTTGGGTGAAAAATGTAAATGCACAGAGAGCTGAAACCTTTGGGGGAATTGGCCACATAGAGAACACATAGTCAGACATGTTATTCAGAGATGACCTTTCACTAAACACTGCCTGCTGTTCCCCAGGCACTGAGAGAAAAAGATGGAGGAAGAGAAAGTGAAGCTAGAAAAACAGAGCCACTGCATCAACACACACACACATGCAACACTTAATATTAATATTGAGGATGTTCAGATGGCATTCATACCCACATATGTGCACTAAATGAACCATATTCTAATATTGTAAGCAGTCAAACTACTAATCCCAATGATGCCCCATTTTTGGATGAAGGCATCATTTAGAGCCAGGGTTAATGTCTTGATTTCAAGATGCCTAATGTACCTAGACAGATTTTTTTTTGGGTGTCATAAGCGCATTTTAAGTTGGCTAGGTCCACACACACTTACTCAGAACATGATGCCCAAAAAAGATGCTTTTGATGGCTAAAAATGCTGTGTTCTAATGCAACCAGGAGGCGGAACCCACTAGGTCATTCTTATCATTCGAAAGCTAAAACACTCAAAATTCATCATGTGAATTTGTTTTGAAATCAGACACTGTGTTACCATGGAAATGGTATTTTAAAAATGTTTAGTGGGCTCCTTCCCCTAGGGGGCGGTGTCATGTTATATCATGCAAAAATTACTGCATGATCTTTTTCTAATCTTGATAAAACACCTTGTTGGAAAGGTCTGAGACAAATGGTTCCATATTTGGTGACTGTTTTCTGATAGAGGTGGTATTGCGACAAAAAATGTATTAATTTGTGACAGGAGAAAAAACACGGAACACGGAAGCAAGCACTGCGTTTGCTACATCAACTGCGTATGACAGCAGTTCAAATTGTTAACTAAAGTCATTATTTTTGTTTTGTTTTTTAATTTTAATATATCAATTCTTGTTTGGAGTCAAAAATAGGATGTCTTAATGTCCAAAAATGCTGTCTAGGTAGTATGCTCACTCATTTTAAAGACATCCACTGTCTAAAATGCCAGAATGAGAGCTGATGGGAAGCAGCAGTTGATTGAGAGAAGCAGGTCTATCTCACTTCATGATGTCTGCTATCTCCCCTTAGAGATATTTCCAAATGCTCAGCATCAGGAGATTGACTGTCAAATGGAAGCGATGTCTCCTGACAGAATAAAGACTAAAAGGTTATTCAGTCAGAATATTTTACCATCCAACCTGAGAGAGCCGTGATAGACAAGTGCTGAACGTTTAGTAAAATTTACCTTTGAGCGTGTTAAAAACATATCAACTCAGAAATATGTTTTGCTATTCGAGAGATCTCACCGAACCAAAATAGAAGAAAACATGACACCACAGAAAAAGGAAAAGAGTCTGGGTATGTGTTTGTATGTGCGTGTGTGTAATCATGTTATTGGGCAGGACGTGTTCCAGATAGCCGTGAACCAGACTGATCCAGTGCCAGAGAGTGACTGGATTTACAGCAGTAACACATTAACACACATGAATCACACTCGATGTTTACTCAACTCTGTGTGCCGCTACTGAAAACACAGAAAAAAGAAAAGAAAAAAACACAAGCAAAAATTAAACGTGCATCCAGTTTAAATTGGTTTTCGGCCACGAGTTTTCCAATTATACATGACACGTGCATCAAGTTTACAGTTAAATATCAGAAAATGTCTCATTTGCATTTTTACGCCTTGTGAAAAAATTAGGCGACAAATTCCAGCTTATTTCACGCTCAGAAAATAACTGACTTAAAGTCCATCCTGCACTACAAGAAACTACCCAGGCTACCACTCACGCAGTAAACCTTATTTTTTACTTTGTGGAGTTGTGTCTATGCAAGCATGCACCTTCCCCGCAGTGAGGCCTAGTGAGTCGAGTCTCTTTATCAACTCTACCCAGAATTCCCAGGAGACTCATTTGACAATCAAGGCCAGTCTACTGTAATAGCATCTTCAGTCTTCCAAACTGTCAGACTGATAAGTCATTGCTAGCAGACACTGGCTCAGTGTCTTTGGCTCAAGTATCAAACCTAACAATACGCAACAGATGGTAGGAAAACACACACCATATACACAACTAAAGATGGAAGACAAAACAATGACACTTTCTGTTTATATATGAAATATAAAAAAAATAAATCTGTTATCATGTCATGAATTGTAACCACAGTTAAAATACATTAAAGATATAATATATATATATATAACACATGATACATGAAATTTGATACACTGTGTATATATATATATATATATATATATATATATATATATATATATACACAGTGGCATGAAAAAGTTTGTGAACCCCTTGCAGAATCTGTGAAAATGAGAATTATTTTAATAAAATAAGAGGGATAATAAAAAATGCATGTTATTTTTTGTTTAGTACTGTCCTGAGTAAGATATTTTACATAAAAGATGTTTGCGTTTAGTTCACAAGACAAAACAATAGCTGAATTTATTAAAATAACCCCATTCATAAGTATGTGAGCCATTGATTCTCAATACTGTGTGTGGTTACCTGATGATCTATGACTGTTTTTATGTTTTGTGATGGTTGTTCATGAGTCTCTTGTTTGTCCTGAGCAGTTAAACTGAGCTCTGTTCTTCAGAAAAATCCTCCAGCTCCTGCAGATTCATCAGTTTTCAAGCATTTTTGCATATTTGAACCCTTTCCAGCAGTGACTGTAGGATTTTGAGATCTGTGTTTTCATACTGAAGACAACTGAAGGACTCAAACACAACTATTAAAAAAGGTTCAAACATTCACTGATGCTCCAGAAGGAAACACGATGCATTAAGAGCTGAGGGGTGAAAACTTTTGAACAGGATGAAGATGTCACAATTTTTCTTATTTTGTTTAAATATCATTGTTTTTCATTTAGTACTGCCCTTCGGAAGCAACAGAAGATACTTGCATGTTTCCCGGAAGGAAAATTAAGTACAATTTACCTTGATATTTGAATTCTAAAGTTTTCACCCCTCGGCTCTTAATGCATCGTGTTTCCTTCTGGAGCATCAGTGAATGTTTGAACCTTTTTTTAAAAGTTGAGTTTGAGTCCCTCAATTGTCCTCAGTGTGAAAAGATGAATCTCAAAATCATACAGCCACTGCTGGAAAGGGTTCAAATATGCAAAAATGCTTGAAAACTGATGAATCTGCAGGAGCTGGAGGAATATTCTGAAGAACAGAGCTCAGTTTAACTGCTCAGGACAAACAAGAGACTCATGAACAACCATCACAAAACATAAAAACAGTCATAGATCATCAGGTAACCACACACAGTATTGAGAATCAATGGCTCACATACTTATGAATGGGGTTATTTTAATAAATTCAGCTATTGTTTTGTCTTGTGAACTAAACGCAAACATCTTTTATGTAAAATATCTTACTCAGGACAGTACTAAACAAAAAATAACATGCATTTTTTATTATCCCTCTTATTTTATTAAAATAATTCTCATTTTCACAGATTCTGCAAGGGGTTCACATACTTTTTCATGCCACTGTATATATATATATATATATATATATATATATATATATATATATATATATATATATATAGGGGTGTAACAGTACATGTATTCATCCTGAACCATACGTTATAGACTTAACGGTTCAGTGCATACAGTCAGACGACGAATACAGTCAGTCACAGGTAATCCATACTCCAATACAGAAGAGGGCGGTAATTCATTTCATAATTCATAAATATGTTAACGTCTAATCTCTCAACCAGTATTTCAACCGTGAAAAAACATCAATAAAACAGCTTGAGAATAATATTTCATTATAACTATCACTTCAGGCAAGTCATTTAGTGTCCACAGCACGTTCGTTCACTAGAGAAATGAACTCTAGAGGGGAGCATTTCACTAAATATATGCACTATATTAGCTTATATATTCTTTATTTTACTTTACTTGTTGGTAATGTCTTAATTATTTAATATATGTTTAAATAAATTTGTTATGAAAACAAGTTATGACAGTAACTATGTAAATGATTATATTTCAAAAATGATTTTATAATTAGATTTAAGTTAATGCAAAACCTGCCTTTTTTTTTTTTTTTTGAGTGTTGATTATTATATCTAAAAATAAAAAGCAACTGAATTTAATAGTTTGGGCTCTGTTCTAAAATGTAACCTTTAAAATTATAGTAACGTGTCAAATGTAACCACAACCAGAAACAGAGCAACACCATGAGAGAACAGGTTTGAATGAGTGTTTTTCACAGATGGCCACTGAAATCATCAGTTGAATGAAAGTCTGAATTAGCTGGCTATGGTGGAATGCTTCACTTATTGCAAATTAAAAGACTAAATCAATATTATGTAGCAGAGTAACATTGCAGATTCTTTCCCGTACAAGCTCTCAGTGTTAACCTTGAGACTCTGAGCGCAGCAGGACTTCATTTCTTTCTCACCCTGTCGCTTTCATCGGACCAGTTAAAGACTGATTCCTTTCATATAAGACAACTGTGAATAGGAAATAAAAAGGTGTGGTAAAAATGACAGACAGCCTTCTCTTGGTTTTACACAGGCACAGGCACTCACTGTCTTACTGAAGAGAACTTCTTCACAGGCAAACATCTTCATACAGAGAGAGCTAAAGAGCTCAGAGTGACAGGCATCCACTGTTTCTCCTCCCTTAAACCAAAAAACCCTCACAGCCATCTAGAGATTCCTGGAAGGTCAAGCTACCAAGAGATACACATAATTAACAAGTGTGAGGAATGTTAACTAAAGCTAAATGATGTTAATTGCTATTGAATGTTGGGAAAGCTAATGGGACACTCACTTAAGAGAAGACTATGTTTCCCCTTGGATTCAATGGTATTTTTATGCATGCATTTTTTTTTAAAGAAAGGTGACTAGTATTTCATTAACAAACACTTATACACAATTTTCAGAAAGTGTAATATAATAATAATAATAACATAATATAATAATAATAATAACATATATATATATATATATATATATATATATATATATATATATATATATATATATATATATATATATATATATATATATATATATATATATATATATATATATATATATAAAAACTGTTATAAATATAATTTTTTCAATTATTTCAATGTATTTAAATTATAATATATTATGGTTTTTCATATATTAAAATATTATTAAATGTAATAATTATTATATTCTTCATATTTTTATTTTTTATAATAAAATATTGTATTATATGGATTTCTAAATATATAAAAACACAAATAAAAGGCTTAATCTATAATAAATAAATAAGCTTTACATAAAAACAGTAGAAGTCTATTGTCCTTATTTAGCTAAGTAACGTGTGCAGACGTGAGTCCAGGGCTCAGGTGGGGCTCTGTCATGCAGTAAATGTCTATAAGTTTCTCTAAGGCATGAGAAGAAACCTGTGGAAACTAGTTTAACCCAGGTGCCCTCATGTGACAGAATCACATGTAGGCAAAAACATTAGCATTTAGATACAAAGCTGAAAATGTGCACACGTACACTTTCTTTCACATACAAACTCAAAGTATGTATGTAAATCACAATATGAGCTGAAATTACATTTTAAACCCCACCCTGACCCATGCACAAAGAAGTCAAGAATATTGTCAGCATTTCCATAACCATACAATTACATCCTTCAGACAGCATAGTCTCATTATAGAGACTTGTTGAAGCATTAGATAGCCACTGCACACACCCACACAGTACATTAGCATTACCTGATACTGCTCATGCTGCCACCTGTCTCAGATCCCAGTTTGCATCGCTCCAACTGAGTAGCCACTATCTGACGCTCCGCCTCCAGCTCTCGAGTTAATCTTTCAAACTGTAGTTCCTGAGAAAAGAAAAAGACAGATGGTCAGTTAACAAAATTGAATTAAAGTGCCATTACGTCACTTATACTAGAAACATGTGAAGATTATATAAATACATCATATTCTGATTAAAATTGTAGTCTTACACAAATCTGTCCACAGATTTGGAGTACCATTTATTTGTGCAAAAGTTGCCGTCATGAAGCTAAAGTGTTCTTCTATGTCTGCAGTTGCAGTTGTTAGGCCTCGATCTTCATTTTAAAGCTCAATATCAATTCTTAAATCCCAAGATCGATCTTTTAGTCTATGCTGTTTTCAGTTGATGCATGAATAAAACTTCACCAAACTTTATTTGTAGTGTGCCTGTGCTTTGTTACTTTTACTAAAAAACAAAGTCTCAGCTTCCAGAATCTGTCAGTTTTATAACAAAATTCAAACATTAAATAAATCCCATTTCACTCTTTAATGTGGCACGACTGATCGCTGTAGAAGAGAACATGAACTGATCATCTCTTCCTCTTAACTACTAGTTCCAGTACAAAATAAACATAAATATCAGAAGGTACATGTGGCGACCAGGGCGGGCGAGAGCCGTGAGGGAACGGCGCGAGGCCGGTGGCGCGAGTGTTAATGAGCTTCACCTGGGAGGCGCACCGGCCTTGAGTCCCTCACGGAGGAGCTCCGGGAGCATAAAAGGAGGAGCGACTACAGTGAAGGACGAGAGAGGACCAGGCCTGGACTTTATGTTATGTTTTATTATGTTTGTGTGGCCGGCAGACGTCCGCGAGGGTCTGCCGGCATTACTTTCGTTTTGTTCTCTGTTTATTTCTAATTAAAGTTTTGTTGAATGTTCGCCGGTTCCCGCCTCCTTCTTCCCGTATTGACGAACTTCGTTACATTGGTGCCGAAACCCGGGAGGAAGGAGGGACATGCTGTCGAAGAGCCCTCGCTGCTGAGGGGATCGCGGTGCTGCGGAGTTCGGGCAGCGCGGGAGTGTGTGTAGACCGCGAGAGGCTGCCCGAGGCGGTGGTGCTGGAGCCTAGTGACAGGTGGGACGGAGAGCTCGAGGCTGTGCCCCTGGGACGAGGTGGGGTGGCTGCCGTCCAAGAGGGAGCGGAGGAGTCGCCGCCGTTTGCCGTGGGCCGGAGCCTGCTGCCGTCCGCCATAAAGGGGAGGAGCAGGGAACGGGGGACTCGCTGCCGGCTGCCCTCAGTCCGGAGGAGCCATCGCCGGCCGCCAGGAGGCGGTCGAGGATCGGGCCGTCCACCGAGCGTCCAGTGCCACCGCATGGCACCGCGAGGAAGAGCCTCCCGGCTGGCTGAGGACCGAACGGCAGTGTGTCGGGGAACCGGACCAAGAATTTTTTTTTTCTCTTTTTTCCTCTCTCCCCTCTCTCGTCCTGTCGCTCCCCTTGCTTCCGTCTCCTTTCTCTCGTCTCGTCTGTCCTTACCCCAGGTGCTGCGGCCGCCGAGACAGGCCCCGGGGGGGAGTAGAGCGCAGTCTCGGGAGTACCCCCCGGCCTGCGAGGGGCGATGGGGGTATGTGGCGACCAGGGCGGGCGAGAGCCGTGAGGGAACGGCGCGAGGCCGGTGGCGCGAGTGTTAATGAGCTTCACCTGGGAGGCGCACCGGCCTTGAGTCCCTCACGGAGGAGCTCCGGGAGCATAAAAGGAGGAGCGACTACAGTGAAGGACGAGAGAGGACCAGGCCTGGACTTTATGTTATGTTTTATTATGTTTGTGTGGCCGGCAGACGTCCGCGAGGGTCTGCCGGCATTACTTTCGTTTTGTTCTTTGTTTATTTCTAATTAAAGTTTTGTTGAATGTTCGCCGGTTCCCGCCTCCTTCTTCCCGTATTGACGAACTTCGTTACAGTACATTTAAAGAAAAGTACAGCTTACTGAAATGTATCTGAAATATTAATCAGCTGGTAAAAAAAGTGTCACATAACATTTCATTTACCTCATAAAAGCCATTCAACGTTTATAGCTCGTTAGCTAGAAAAAATAACTCTAGAGAGGAGCATGTTGCTAAATATATGCAAAATATAAAGACGCCTACTTTCAAACGCTCCCTTGTGTAAGCGCTCAGTGAAGAGTGTCAAAGATGTCTATTTACAACATGTTTTTGAAGCATTGATCATTGTAGCCAATCACAGACATATCTATTGAGTATGTGAACACAACGGCCAATCAGAGATGTTTATGAATCCACTCAACAGCGCTCAAAATGCTTGGAGGAAATGCTGGTATCGTCACATTTTTAAACTCTCAGTAAGAGAGAAAAGCATTTTTCTTTTTAGAAAAGTAAAATAACTTCTTCTGTATGATTTGAATTAACATACTAATACCAAATGTTTGGGGTTTGTTCAAATCCCTGACCCTATAAGCCTTAGCAAGAACCACTAATTACATTCAATGTCATTTTCAAGGTTTATATTCCTATAGAGGGCACATTCAGTTCTCTCCTGTAATTATATTGTGTTAAAAACTTATTTTCATTAGATTAAACTCTATTCCCATAGAGAAACTTCTTTAGAATTTGTGAAACAACGTGCCAGCCAGCTATAAATCAAATGGGCAGACCTCTGGCCGGCCCTGAGAGATGATAATCACCACTAACGCTCCAGCTGGGACATAAAGTGCACCATCAGCACCAATAAATGCCCATTCCACAACCAGACGGCACATATAATCACTTAGATGGCCAAAATGATATTCAAACTTACAATAAAATCTTTTAACATTACATAAAACGCCCTCCGTAGGTCAAATTTGTTGGCAGCATACGTCTTTGAGGATGTCTAATTTCAGAAAAGCACACATTTTAAAATCGACTCATTCCTTTTCAGGCGTAAATTGTTGGTGTATTGTCATTTCTTTCTTACTTTGGAATGTAATGGTTACTTTTCCTAAATGAGTCAGACTCAATGACACATGCAGCTGACAAATGCGACCTCAAGAGGGTAGGCTGCAGTACACACGTAGACTATGGTTTGACTAACAGGAAATTGTCATCATCATATCGTTATTATTAACACATATCACTATTAACTACTAACTAACTATTATTAGTGTTAACTATTAACACAAATGCAAGTAAACAGTCAATAAGAAAATAAGAAAGAATAAACAAATTTCGGTAACACTTTATTTTAAGGTGACATACTTACATGTTACTACATCTACTTACTGTAGTAATAACAGTAAATTATGGATAATTACAAGTAACTAACCCTGAACCAAACCCTAAACATAACTCTGTAGTAAGTAAATGTAGTTAATTAATATTAATCAGTACTTATTTAAGTAAGTATAATGTAACTATGTCACCTTAAAACAAAGTGTAACCCAAATTTCAAGCAATAGCACAAATAAATACAAAAGATAAAAGATATAAATTCAACACTTTACAGTAGGCCTACTTGTGAAAACTATATTACTGTATGAAGCAAATATACACAGATACTATCAAAGCAACAGAAGTTATTTAGAGCAGTGAGTGATTCTCTTTTTCTTTTGGTGTTTGACTAACATTATTGAAATAGCAGGTATATGAGGCTGCTGTCACTTTAACACCCAATGCATGCAGAGCAGAGAAACGATCCAGAACAGGGACATGAGGATAAAATAGGAACTCAGAAAACAATCAGATGCTCCTCAGCAGGTGTTCTCGTCACCGGTACCTGTTTTAATTACAGCTGGGCAGGAAGATCGATGGGGCTCTGATCCGTAACCACATGCATACAGAGGGTCGTACAATAGAAGGGTTTATTGATCCAGCACTGAAAGCCATTTGTGGACTAAATCAGGTGATGGTGTGTCCCACCAGCCCTTATTCCCGGACACCAGTCCAGAATAAATCCTTATCCCTTTTCAATCCCAAAACACCCCTCTTCATCCACACTTAATCACGACCAACCAGCTCTCTGCCACCAAACCAACCAGCAAACCACAAATGCGCTGCAAATTAAACTCCTTTCCGCTCTCAACTGTTTTCTCACACCTTTCATACTTCTCCCATAGGATTTTTCTTTTCTCGCATTTGTGCAGTTCAGGACACTGAGAGGATACGGACTGTGAAATACATCCAGCCTACAGGGGAATACATCCTAAGTAATTAAATCTAAAGAACGATGCCGCTGCAGGGCTATGTTCTCCACTTTATGGAGCTCTTTTCAGCAATACATTGAAAACAACATATGTGTTATAATTCTGCCGAAACCACATATAAAACTAAGCACCATTGTGAATATTGAAATGATTGTAATGTGCTTTTTATTTGGCCTCTACGCTTTCCAAAGACTGCTCCATTATTTTTTTTATTTTTTTTTGCATTCCTTCCTCATCTCATTACATGGGAGTTTGAGGGTGCTAAGACATTTTCATGTCTCATGGCTTATATTTAAAATTCAAAGAACAGTTTGTTCATTTGCGTAAATCAGTTCAAACTGGCTGTTTCAATTAATCAATTCAAAACTCTGAATCAACAGTTTTGCGTCATCATCTTTAAAATATTCACACATGTACAGCCCTTAAGGGGACATGGTGATGGAAAAAAACTGTGATGAGATGAAGCATTATATTTTAATGCTTGTGCATTCACTCACAAAACAGCTGCACTCCCCTGAGAATCTTTGCATTTGCTTGCAGAACTTTTGTTTTCTCTCTATCAATAGTTTGGTGAGAGAACTCAAAAGTCTTGAGAGAGAGAATGCAAAATTCTGCAAGTGAACTGCCTATTAATTTTGTGTTCGCCCAAGAAAATTTGAGCTCACTCACAAAAGGATTGAAATACAGTTTTTTTTTCTCCCACCTCTTATTATTTCCATCAGCAAAAGTTTTGTGAGCAAACAAAGTTTCTCAGGGGAATGCAAATCTTTTGCAAAAGCATTGAAATATATTCATGAAATATATTGAAATAAATATATTTCCATCACTATGTCCCTTTTCATATTAAAATGATAGTAAAAACACATTTTTAATTGAATATATGATATATATGGTGCATATACATGATTTCTTTCTTCTTCTTTTTTTTTTTTTTTTACTGTATTTTACCTCTTGAAATTAAACAATTTGAATCTACTTGGCAAAAACTTCTGTTTGGTTGCAATGATGTTTCTTTTGTTTTGATCCATTGGTAACACTTTAGTTTTGGGTCCAATTCTCATTATTGTTAACTAGTTGCTTATCAGCATGCATATTACTAGGATATTGGCTGTTTATTTGTATGCCTTATTCTGCATGACCAATGTAAAATAAAGCACAGATGTTTTGCAATGTAAATGTACTCATCCTCTCCTTATTTGGGGTGATCCTTCATGATCGCAACAAATGGGGGCTCGTCCGGGATTAGTAAATGTACTCATCCTCTCCTTATTTGGGGTGATCCTTCATGATTAGTACATTAGTACAAATAAGGAGAGGACTAGTACATTAGTAAATGTACTAGTCCTCTCCTTATTTGTGGTGATCCTTTGCGATCTCAACAAATGGAGGTACGGGTACACATTTACATTGCAAAACATCTGAGCTTTATTTTACATTCATGCTTAAAATAAGCCAAGAATTAGCCATCGAGAGCCCTAAGTAAGGACACAAAGAGCTAGAAGCAGCCACAAAGTCCAACACAGAACCAGTGCAGAGACACATGCTGAAAGGAAGAAGCTGTTATTACGGAGAGCGAGAAACACCTGCGCGCCGGTGCTCCCAATCAAGCCACAATCAGCCAGTCACCTGCAAAACACAGACACAACACAGACACAATACACACACACACCAAGTAACGGCCAACAGTGACATCACACCATATTCTACATCCCGTGATCCTTCCCAATACATAAACTTAACAACTACCTTACTAACTTTAGAAGTTTATTGAGGCAAAAGTCATAGTTAATAGTGAGAATTGGAACCTAATCTAAAGCATGACAAATCCGTTTAATTTACAAATATTAAAAGTTAAATAAAATCTCAAAAAAAGGTAAATATATTCTGTAATTGCTTTAGTATTAAGATAGCTTAAAATAGCTACTCTGGCAAAAAATCACTATCAAACAAGGTGAAATGATGTCGCAAAGCACTAGTAGAGAAGGTAAAAAGGCAACAACTGTTGATCAGAGTTCAAAGATAATAAGTAATGCAAAATGAATAAAGCGAAATTACAACTGACAGCTAATTGTGAATGTAATCTACCAATTAAAACCAGTATAAGTAAAGGCTGGAGAGCCAATGAATGGGTTATTGTACTGTATTTTGCCAGACCTAATGAGAAACACAACAGATGTCCACAAGGAAAAGAAAAAAAGCTTTCAAGAACATCATAACAAACATTAGCAATGCATACATATAATACAGTTTAAGTTCAGAAACTTCAAACTCATCCTTTAAATCAGGAACATTCTTTTCTTTCCTCCTTTCCAAGCAGAAAAAATAGCCATACCTCGACTCACCCCACACACCAGAGCAACCGGTTGCAGAAATCAGCTTAAAGCCTGTCCGTCGACCATCCTTCCACTTAGCTCTTCCCATTAGAGAAATTCCTCAACTCATTACAGGCGCGGCCGGTCTGCCAGCCGCAGCTTCCAAGCACCTCGCGCACAACAGAGGCTCAGTCAGCCACAAAGGTCTCCATGGCAACAGAGGACCCAGCGCCCCCCTCTGGCATTATTTATGCAACGTTTCATCGCTGAAAGTCCCGCCCACGAGCCAGACTGCCAAACCGAGCCTCCCTCCAATCACTCTCCCGTTTGCCCCTTTTTTGCAGGACTATTTGTGCCTGCCACCTCAAAGACCGGGCGAGAATTTCGAGTGCCTTTGGGGTGAAACGCTAAATGCCTCTCTCCTCCATTCTTCCTCCCCCATCCTTCCCTCGGCACTCTGAAAAGCCTGAGAACTTTCACTGTCTGTTCCACATCAATATGAGCCTGGAAGTCGGCGTTCCTGAGAGAGTCGGAACGATTTATCTAAAGCGCTGTGTCAGAATATGTTTAAATACAATGGAGACCTGAAGAGGCAGTGTGTATTATCAGAGAGAGGGATGCCAGAGCATTTCGTTGGCCAAAACTTCTCCAGCCCTCTTAGCACTACCAGATAGTCATTATTTATTGAAAGGACACTATTTCACAGCATAAGGCTAAATGACCTGTCTGGCTGCAGTCAAAGTAAATGAGAGATGGTACTGCGTTTAACTAAGCCAATCTAAACATCATAAAAGCAGGGGTTTCAGAGGTTTAGTTGCTGCAGCAACAAGCAGGAAAAATAAAAAGAAAGAGAAATGTTGCTGACCGCCTGCTTTGTGTTCCCTCAATAGGGCTGGTCAGTGATGAAAGCTGATTGATAAAAGGTTACTCTTGCTGTTCTCATGCATACTAAGTGCGCTGTCACCCTCTCGCCTAATAAGCTGCTCTCTTCCTTCTGATCTCTCCATCCTTACAGATGAGCAGGAGAAGATGGTCAGGAAAGATTCAATCACACCACTGCTAAATGCAAAGGGGTGATATACTAATGAGGCTTTTCTTTAATTTATCGGTCACTATTGTATATTTAATTGTGAATGCTCACTCCTCCAATTTATACATTTAGATTACCATCGCTGCCATGTAACTCTCACTTAAAAGTTAGCCTTTAAAAACACTAAATTTAATAACACAGTTATTGCCTAAATTCACATGCAACATGATTAAAATGATTGGTTTTAGTTTTTTATTTTATTTACAGAAAATGCTATAGAATTTTAAAATCAGTCATTTATCTATTATCAGCCATAACTTGGAAATATTTTTGGTAGTTATTGTAGGTTATACTATAGTTATACTATAGGTAGTTATACTATTATATTACTTTATTATATTATATTATATTATATTATATTATATTATATTATATTATATTATATTATATTATATTATATTATATTATATTATATTATATATTTATTAGTATTTAAAACTGTTCAAAAGTTTGGGGTCAGTACTGAAGTAATGATGCTGAAAATTCTGCTTTGTCATCACAGGAATAAATTACATCTTAAAATATATTAAAATAACAAATAAATTGTAAATCTTTTAATATATTGCACTATAAGTGACCTGTACTGCAAAATGAGCATTATTGCTATTTTCAATCTCTATTAAAAAACCTTCAAAATGATGTATGATTTGTTGGAATCTGACAAAAAAATGACTGAGCTACACCTGTTTGAAGTCGATAGAGTCAGCAAAGTCTAGTTAAAGGTTCTGAAGGTTCCAAAACAAAATCACCTAGCAACCATACCTTAAAATCCCTGTTAATAACACCTAATTTGGCACACACCTCGTCAAAACCAAATATCTTTAGGAAAATGTATATATTCAACTTTTTTTCAATATTTTACTTCAATATTTTCAGGATTGTCAGTGTGAGTAAGATCGATTTGTTTACATTAGCGTGAGTTTGAAAATCACATTTCATTAGTTCAGACTCATGCATCAAAAATTCGCTATGAATATTCACAAAGTTGGAATATTGCACTTTAAAATGATACCAAACTTGGACTAATGAGGAAGTTGCTGAGGGGAAGCGTGAGTGGTGAAGCGAGCAGAGAAAAACTGCATTTTTCATGAATTTCTCTCAGAAAACATACAAATAAAGATACTTTTAGATGTTTGATCGCTATTTGAAGCATTTGGATCACTAGATAAGGGCTTAATGAACTCATTTTTGTGAAAATCTCAACTTCAACCAACATTTTTGACTTGTTTTTGCCTGTAGCTTGTAATTAGCCCAGGGCACATAACGACTCATTAATATTTGCCATGGGGGGTGTGCATTCAGGTGAACAAATCACTGATATGACTGATAAAACATGATGCTGAACCCACATACAACTTTACTACAAAAGCACACAATCTTTTTACATACTTGACCTCTCACAAATAAATTTTTCTTGAGTGGTCTTCTTTTGTGATACTGTACAGCGATGGTTTCATTTGCACTGATCAGCTCAGGCTGAGAGTATCCTATTTCAGCCACCCCAGGGAAACCACCTGTATCTCCCACAGAATGAACAATATGTTATGTGATCTGACGGCTGAGCGAACCCTTCCATCTCTCTCAGGTGACGTTTCAGACCCAGGATGAGAAGCCTGAGGTCTTCTAACCTGGTGTTCGGTCACATATACAGTACTGAAGGGTTGCCCTTGTCAGTCAACTTTCTGTCAGGATTCAGGACACTGGCCTGTTACCAGTTAAAGGTGGTTTTCTTGTGTTATTTAGCATGTCAAACACAAAGTTAAGTGCTTGAACTAATAGTCTGGGGTGGGGTGTGGGGTGGGGTGTGGGTGCCTTAAAAGCACCATTAATGAATGATGTTTCATCATATGATTTTAAATACTTTAAACATTTTAAACAAAATTAGCTTTAAATAGTTTAAATGTCAAAACGTGAATGTCTTTTAATGCAATACTGTGTCTGAACAACAAAAAATGAACACAATGAAAAATATATAAAATAGACCAATCCAAATAATATCTAATATTAACCATATCAACCAATAACCAATATGGTACAATGTATCATTATGTCAATTTCAAAATCTACTAAAGACCATGTCAATGGACATTTTCTGTTTTCAAATATTGTTTTTTTTTTTTGTGAATTTATACTAAATATAAGCAGAAATTGCATATATCTGTCTAAATCACCATCATTAAATTGTATATTAAATAAAATAAAATAAAAATATGAACACTAAAAAAAATGTTAATCTAATTCCCAATTTTGTTTCTTACGAAACAACAAAAATCAGAGGTATCACAACAAAAATCTTGACCTGTCTTCTATTTTAAGATTGTGCTTTTTGATTACGGTATCGTCGGAGTGGGCGAATTTGGATCACATGATTCAATAATTACATTTCTGTTTAGAGAAAGAAAGGATGCAGAAATGAAAGACTGAGAAAGATAGCAACGTGAGAGAAAGAGAGCGCAGACATCATCAGCATTCTGTGATGAATGGCCCAATTAAGTCAGTTCAAAAGCACGGCCTCTGTCTGTCACGTCTGCTCTTCAGCGAGACTAAGAATAGCCAATTTACCCCAACACATACATAAACAAACTACACTGGGCAAACAGCCTTTTCACTTGCCAGGGGAGAAAAAAAAACACTGTGCTTCTGAAAGCAACTCACTTAACCTTTACAGGCAGTGCTAAAGGAGATGGCGATGGATTAGACTCACTCAGGATTGCATGAGGAAATATATCTTCTGGAAGTATCATGAGAATGATTGTTGTTTAATGTGACAGGACGGACATAAATTAAACCAACAGAAGATTGCAGGCTTCTGATACAGAGAAATGAAACTAGAGAGGCAGTATCTCACTCCTTTGTTTCCCTCACTGTGACTTGGGGATTACAAAGTGTCAAATGGTTCAGTAAAGCGATTTGAGTCACATACTTAAATAGTTATGACATCCCATAACGTGAACATCGGAGCTATATTGTAAACAGCTTAAAAACAGGATCATAAACAGTGACAGACACTAAAATTCTAGCCAATATCCACATGCCAATATTAATTTTCATGTTATGATATTAAAATTCAGTACTATTTTGTCTAAATAAATTAATACTAAAACACTAAAAACTAAAATCAATCATTTAAAATGCTACAAGTGAATTTAGGCATGAGAACATTAATGCACCATATGACTTTTAATTTTAATGTACACTTTATTTTAAGATGTCCTTGTTACAGTTAAGTACTGAGTAATATTAATTGACAATGTGTACTTGTTAAATAATTAGGTTTAGGGTTACTACATGTAAACTGTGTAACAGGGACACTGTAAAAAGACTAAAACTGAAAATTCTGTCATCATTTACTCAACCACATGTTGTTCCAAACCTATATAAGTTTCTCTCTTCTGTTGAACAAAAAAGAATATATTTTGAAGAATGTTGGTAACCAGACAGTTGACGGTAGCCATTGACTTCTATAGTAGGGGGAAAAAAAATACTATGGAAGTCAATGGCTACTGTCAACTGTCTGGTTACCAGCATTCTTCAAAATATCTTCTTTTGTGTTCAACAGAAGAAAGAAACTCATATACTGTAGGTTTGGATGTGGGTGTGGGTGAGTAAATGATGACACAATCTTCACTTTTGGGTGAACTATCCCTTTAAGACAAAGGGAATTCCATAAACTTTGTTCATAGTTAATGTAAGTTACTGTGATGAACTATATCTGTGGTTATTCTGCTAGGAAACCTGCTACACTGTAAAAAATGACCATGATTTTAACGGTAAAAGATGCTATGGTAAAAATGCTATGGTGAAAAACAGTTAATTGGTTTACAGAAAGTTTCCATAATACATACGGTGAATTACTATAATAGATCTAACAGTACATTTAATGTAATTTTGCTGTAAAATTGACAGTTTTTGGAAGTTAAAAATAACAAGTCATTGTATAATTTACAGTGAAAAACCGTAAATTGACATTCCCACAATTCCCTGCGTGACACTGCACATTTGATGTATTTTCGTTGAAATAACTCTGTTTCTTCTTATTTTTTTTCTAATCAGGTATATACATTAGGAATTTTATGTTACATCTAATGTTGTTAAATTAATGTTTATTGCAATTTTTAAATTTCACGTGTGTTACCATGATGGTGTTTAGTGTTTGTGTGAATGACACTGTGTGCACCTTCTACAGGTGCTGGGCAAATAATTAGAATATCATCAAAAAGTTGATTTAATTCACTAATTCCATTCAAAAAGTGAAACTTGTATATTATATTCATTCATTACACACAGACTGATATATTTCAAATGTTTATTTCTTTTAATTTTGATAATTATAACTGACAACTAAGGAAAATCCCAAATTCAGTATCTCAGAAAATTAGAATATTACTTAAGACCAATACAAAGAAAGGATTTTTAGAAATCTTGGCCAACTGAAAAGTATGAACATGAAAAGTATGAGCATGTACAGCACTCAATACTTAGTTGGGGCTCCTTTTGCCTGAATTACTGCAGCAATGCGGTGTGGCATGGAGTCGCATGCAGTCTGTGGCACTACTCTGTTATGAGAGCCCAGGTTGCTCTGATAGTGGCCTTCAGCTCTTCTGCATTGTTGGGTCTGGCATATCGCATCTTCCTCTTCACAATACCCCATAGATTTTCTTTGGGGATAAGGTCAGGTGAGTTTGCTGGCCAATTAAGTACAGGGATACCATGGTCCTTAAACCAGGTACTGGTAGCTTTGGCACTTTGTGCAGGTGCCAAGTCCTGTTGGAAAATGAATTCAGCATCTCCATAAAGTTGGTCAGCAGCAGGAAGCATGAAGTGCTCTAAAACGTCCTGGTATACGGCTGCGTTGACCTTGGACCTCAGAAAACACAGAGGACCAACACCAGCAGATGACATGGCACCCCAAACCATCACTGTCTGTGGAAACTTTACACTGGACCACAAGCAACGTGGATTGTGTGCCTCTCCTCTCTTCCTCCAGACTCTGGGATCCTGATTTCCAAAGGAAATGCAAAATGTACTTTCATCAGAGAACATAACTTTGGACCACTCAGGAGCATTCCAGTCCTTTTTGTCTTTAGCCCAGGCGAGACGCTTCTGACGCTGTCTGTTGTTCAAGAGTGGCTTGACACAAGGAATGCGACAGCTGAAACCCATGTCTTGCATACGTCTGTGCGTAGTGGTTCTTGAAGCACTGACTCCAGCTGCAGTCCACTCTTTGTGAATCTCCCCCACATTTTTGAATGGGTTTTGTTTCACAATCCTCTCCAAGGTGCGGTTATCCCTGTTGCTCGTACACTTTTTTCTACCACATCTTTTCCTTCCCTTCGCCTCTCTATTAATGTGCTTGGACACAGAGCTCTGTGAACAGCCAGCCTCTTTTGCAATGACCTTTTGTGTCTTGCCCTCCTTGTGCAAAGTGTCAATGGTCATCTTTTGGACAACTGTCAAGTCAGCAGTCTTCCCCATGATTGTGTAGCCTACAGAACTAGACTGAGAGACCATTTAAAGGCCTTTGAAGGTATTTTGAGTTAATTAGATGATTAGAGTGTGGCACCAGGTGTCTTCAATATTGAACCTTTTCACAATATTCTAATTTTCTGAGATACTGAATTTATGATTTTCCTTAGTTGTCAGTTATAATCATCAAAATTAAAAGAAATAAACATTTGAAATATATCAGTCTGTGTGTAATGAATGAATACAATATACAAGTTTCACTTTTTGAATGGAATTAGTGAAATAAATCAACTTTTTGATGATATTCTAATTATATGACCAACACCTGTATATATTAGAATTGTCCTTCTCAGCTTGTTTAAAAGCTGCTTGTGATGAACTTTGATTCATCATGTGATTCTCATAACCACTGTGTTTGGTGGTTGTCAGTGTATTACAAAGGGACAAAACAGATATTAGTACTTCATTAGGTTGGTAAATTAACATTATATCAGTTAATAAAACACTTTTTTTTTACTGTAAATTTAACACTTTTTTTTACGTTGCAACCGTGTTTTTTACAGTAAAGTTCTGGCAACCACAGCTGGCGTTTTTTTACCGTAAATTTTACGGGAATTTTATTTACAGTGTAGGAAACCTTTCCTGCTAGGAAACCTTGAGAAGAACTGACTTCATCCACTAAAATCACCTACAGACAAAGTGGTTTAAAAGTAAAATGGCTAAGAAAAGTTAGTTCTTTTCTAAAGTAGAAAAGCTCTAGCATCATGCACATTTGTTATATAATACAAAACCATTCAGTCATTTGTGGCTATTGTCCACATACTTTTTGAGGCCGCTGTATGTAGGCCTATTATATATACATATCGATAATCCGTCAGCCACCCTGAACTCTAGATATGGGCCAATGATCATCACCCCATATACTGACAAATATGCTAACCGTGCACCTCAAGGTCACATACATGTACTGTTGCAAAAAAACATGGCTTTTACCACCAAAAAAGAAGTTCATACTCTTATGAAGTTAGACTACTGGCACAACACCTTGAAATGTCAGTAACTAAATGCCAACTCACAGCCATGCTTCTGTGCTTCAGCACTGAACACACGAGTCACTTCTGGCTGGCTGAATACGTTCACCCTGATTTGGTTCCACATCGGACGTTAATTCATTGATCCACAGAGACATTTGTTTTGATATACTGAGTCCTAGAACGGCAGGTTCTCAGTCTCTGTCTTAAAACAGCAGCGGCGTTGCTCAACACATTCAGTGAAACTAAAGAAAAAGCAAAAGGTCAGCTGAAACACCGGAGAAAACAATATAACCGTCACAGGAAAGAAATCCCTGTTTTATAGCACTTTTACTCTTCTGGTGTGCTGAGCATGTGAGAATGTAAAGAACTGCACAGCATGTGCCCTCATAAGTGAGGAGAGAGTGACAGGTTCAGAAAGTGAGCTCTTGAATGGATGAATATATCTGGAATGAGATATGTGATGTGTATCGCTGGGCTTTGAAGGTGGGGGGTTCAAAAAGTCAGTCCTTGACAAAAATTTATTATGTGTGGGAATAAAAAAAAAAAAAAAAAAAAAAAAAAGGAGATGAGGTGTCTCTTTCAGACATCTGGCATACACACATGGGCGTTCATTTAGGAGGGCAGTGAGTTCACATTTAAGTTCACAAAAGTCATTCGGTTTAACTAAAATTTCGGTTTTACTGAATGACACTTTTGGTTATACCGAATGGCGATTTTTTTTCAAACAATGCTAACAGGCTGATATCTAGCTAGCTAGCAAAAGCACAATCAAACATATTATATTTAGTACAAGTTTTTAAAATATTACAAAATTTTGACATGCTTGACAGGACATGCTTATGAACAAGTGAAAACATGATTTTTTCAAATAGTTAAAAGACAGTTAGTTACTTTGCTTCACGACCATGTGGTCCTTTGCAAGTGTCTGAATGATGTCACATCCTGTCACATGATACTGACTGCATGATTTGATCCCTTTATATTAGTTACTCTAAATGACGTCAATGAAATTCATTTTTCCAGACATTCTTTCTCATAACAAAGCAACAACTTCTACACATAATTTTAACACCATTTTGCACTATGTTAATATATGATGTTATAAAATCATGCCAGAATAAAAAATATACATTTATTTCATTTTAAGATATTTTAATCACAAATGAAATGACTGTATTGGCATTTGGTCGGTTTAAAATATTTAAAATACCTTTATATGTAGCAAAATATAATTAAAACCTTTTGGATTCAATAAAAGTGATCTAGTTTTACTACCTTACATACTTTGGATGTCATATCTTTGTTTTTTATTATTATTATTAAGGTCTTTGGACAAAAAAAAAAAAAAAGACCCATCACGTCATTGACCCAAATATATTAATATTAATTAATATTCCTAAATAAAAATAGTTTAGCATTCAGACAGACAGACAGACAGACAGATAGATAGATAGATAGATAGATAGATAGATAGATAGATAGATAGATAGATAGATAGATAGATAGATAGATAGATAGATAGATAGATAGATAGATAGATAGATAGATAGATAGATAGATAGATAGATAGATATCACTATATACTCTAGATACTAGATAGATGATAGGTAGGTAGGTAGATACATTTGGATCTTTTTTTAGATGTGATAAAACACAATGCTGCCGAGCCATGTTTCTGTTTTCACCATGTGACAAACCTTTTATCATTGCAAGCCAGGATCAAACCACTATTACATACAGATTCACACAAGTTTAATCTGACACTCCACAGGCCTTCTTCGGGTTCATTAAAAGGAGCTCTTCTTTTCAGATATGACTGAGAAAATTAAGCAAATCTGCTATCTTCACATATGAATCACAACTATTGGAATAGAATCCAAAAAAAAAAAAAAAAAAAAAATCAGGCACTAGTTAAACATCTATTATAATATAATAAAATATTAGCAATATGAATTTTGCTTGCTTTTTGTTTTATAAGAGTACAATTCTAGTTTTTGAATGGCTGTCAATGGAAAAGCAGTGTGTAGTTGCAGTATCTACCAGCAGGGGCAAATGAGACTATGCTAACAATCCAGCTTTGACCCTTAAGATCTCATGACAACTAAAGACCAAACCTTTATTAGCATGTGATCATATAAAGCTCGATTAAATGCCTGTTCTTCCCATTCACCTGTGATAAGACACCATTCTGTTATCTGAGAAAGTGCCATTGGGTTTTACAATCTCTTCTGAAGTGCACTTGAACTATACATTAATCTATGCTACAAACTTTCCCATGATTTATTGGCCAGTGCTAAAGAGTAATTCGTTATTTCCCATGGCATTATGATTAATTGCAGATGTATAATCAAAATGACTTTAATAAAATGAAAATAATAAAGTCCCTGTTTAAGCGCATGACCTTTTGTACATTTCAAGAAATAATTAAAGTAAATTAAAATTTCCCCCTCAAAAGTTAACAGTTCCTTCAAATTCAATCTATATAAATAAAAGTGGAAAAAACACATTATATAGGACTCTTCTAAATTATATTTCACATTGCTATCAAATCCTACTCACATAAAGTAGAAAAACAGTGGTAGAATCAAAATATTAATAATTCGTATTAATAACACTTTCATTTGATAACATTAGTTAACTATAAGTTAACATGAACTAACAATGAGCAATACTTCTACAGCTTTTATTCCTCTTAGTTAATGTTCATCTCAACAGTTATCCAATCACATCCTCTGCTGAGGCAAAGTCACATGAGTTTTTTGCTGTGTTTCGAGGGATTTATTCAGTAAATGTATTTCCATTGTAGTTAATGCACATGTCTTCTTATCGGATAAAAAAATGTATCCTCCTCAATTGAACATGTTTGTTTTTCATGCACATTTTTAGAATTATACACATCTTGGTGTTTCCATCCATCATTTTTTTTAAGCGATATACCAAAATGTGATGGTGGATGACAATAAAATAACATTGATTCTTTATTAAAAGCAACGTCTAATGATAGACTAGTTCTTTCTAGTTACATGTTACGTCACACAGCGATCACACAGAGAACTCTAATTTTGTTAGGCCTATCTCATTAGACACTGGTATGGTGCATGAGAAACTGAATCCTGGGACAGATGAGTTCATGATTAAATCTTCAACATCAACAACGCAGTGCAGAACTAACACAAAGAACATGCGCCGCTGGAGAGATGATATTGGCTTCCCACTGTTCCTGTCTCATTTGAGTTTCACCTAACACAACGTGTCGCCATTACTGGCATGCTCAATGGCATTTCTAATCAGTACTCTGCTTAAGGCTTTTGAGGGGATGCTGGGGAGATCATTTGTTAGAGAGATGTGCACACACAGCTACATTCTTTTCTGGTAATTGCCATTAATGGTTACATCCATGCAGGGTTTCTCTTCATAAAAACCCATAAACAAATGCCTCGGCAAAGTTACTAGCGCTCACAGGAAGACTAAATACGTTAGCGACGCCCGTGGGCCGAATTTCATACAGCCCCTCAAGTGTTAATAGCTTGTCCTTAAATAAATCTGGTCCACAAATCAAATTTCACTTTTTGCATATTGGTTTGGGCTTTAATGTTATCCTTGTAAGGACTGTGATACAATAAAGGATTTTATTTTAAAATGCAAAAGAAAAAAAAAAAAGTACTTCTAGGCCTGTCAAAGTGAATGTTAAGTTAAAATATGAATTATACTGGTATTGTTACTATTTCATTGTTCTTTCTAAATACAGCACTAGTTTTTAGCAGTAAGATGTCAGTAAGATTTTTTTTGAAAGACATTAAGAAAAAAAATTCAGCAAGAATACCTTACTTTGATCACATGTGACAGTAAAGACATTTAAAATGATACAAAAGATTATTCTATTTCAAATAAATGCTTTTCTTTAGAACTTTCTATTCATCAAAGAATCCTGAAAAAGAGTTTCCACAAAAATATTAAGCAGTACAACTTTTTTTCAACATTAATAGGAAATGTTTCTTGAGCAGCAAATCAGTGATCATGTGACTCTGAAGACTGGAGTGTTGATGCTGAAAATTCATGTTCACATTTTGAAATATATTAAAATAGAAAACAGACATTTGAAATTGTAAAAATATTTCACAATATAAATGTTTTACTATATTTTTGAACAAACAAAATGCAGCCTTGGTGAGCATAAGAGACAAAAAAAAGTTTAAATAAATAAATAAATCAATCTTACCAACCCCAAACTTTTGAAAGTATAGTGCATTATTCTAATAGTGAGTGAAAAGATGCTATCAACAAAAATATATTACAGCTAATATTTTAATCATTTAAGTAATTTAATTATATTCAATTTTAATTAATCACATTTTTTAATATTAACTAAATATTAAATATTAAAATACTTCAGCATTTGTTTTGCCCATCTGACTGAAATTTACAAATATGACATGTGTAAATTGACTGCAATGAAAACTTTGTGATGTTTTCAGTCTCTAAATGAGACTGATTAAAGTAAATAGCAGTACTCATAGAATACAATCTCAGTCATCATTACCTCACTAAACAAGCAATGCACTAGGTATGGGTCACTGTTACCCCTTTTCCACCAAGGCAGTTTGAGTGCTGGTTCGGAGCCAGAGCCTAGTTTCAAATCAGTTCTTTGTCTTTCGACACACAAAGCACCAGCTCCTAACCAGGAAAAGTGGTTCGTAAGTAGCACCAAAACGTTGCTGGGCTAGAAGTAAGAACCGCTTGCGTCAGGGGCTGGGGGCGGGGTTACCGTGACCAACAAGAAACTTGTGACCGCCATTTTTGAAATAGCAGCTAATCGAGCTAATAGCAGCTCAATTGTAATCTCCGTCTATATACAAATTACGGCGAGCCGTGTTTGGATGCCGATGTAGGTTCGCAAAACCATGAGCATCAACAGTAGTGAAACATCCGCGATTGTTGATAGAAGGCTTGTTCGAGATGCTTCGGAGCAGTGCGGACCGATTCAGCGTGTGCCGCGGAAGCGTTTGTAGAGCATACGACTCCTTGTGCTTTTGGATCGTTCTCGCGGAACTTTGATGTCATGCGCCAATCGCTATGCGAGAAGCCAATGCATCTCGAACAAGCTTGGTGTGTTTGTGTTTGGCGCTGCATCGCTAGCTTTGCTGTGAAATATTAGACGTATACAGTAACGTAAGACCTGGCTCTGTGCTGGCTCTCTAGCCTGTGGAAAGGCAAACCGGTTCTTAGAAGGCTCGTCAGTTGAACCAACTCCGAACTGGCACTAGCACTAGCTCTGAACTAGCACCCGGTTCGTGCTGGTGGAAAGGGGGTATGTGATTTTGCCAAGAAGATGTTCCTGGATCAACATATTTTGTTTGTTTTGTTCAACATATTCAACATGCCTGTCAGAACATTTAGTCCTAACCCAATCCCTATCCCTAAACCTAACCCTATACCCATAACTTTTAACTAAAACAGAGGGAAATGATAGGTGAACAACACTAATGTAGAAGCACCTGTTGTTTGCAATCACGTGGTTCTGGTGACGCGCGAAATTCCGGTGGAGGGCAAGCAGTGAAAATTAGAATGGAAGAGATAGGGAAAAGTCCGTACTGTGCTGGTTTAGAAAGGTATAAACAGAAAATTACAACATATGTTGGACGTGATCCTTATGTTATGAAGAGAAGCAACTTTTCCACTGAATTGAAAGACTTGTCGGTGTCTGTCCCCTGAATGTCGACCCTCCGATTCTCCTTCTTGGTCATATGGGAAAGTGAATATTTACAAAAACATTAAAACTACAGTTACATTTACATGCTTCCAACAAAGAATGCATCGACTTCTGTCAGCTTGTTGAGCACATTTATTTTATTTGGACATTTTCTACCATACGACGGCTGAAGCAGCAGCGCAACAGAATACTACAAAACTGAAGTGAAAACACCAAATTATAATTCAATAGGATAAAATAACTTCTCTTCCCTGCAAATGATTCCATGAAGAATGGGAATATTTAATCAAGTCAAAAACAAAAGGTAAGCAGGTATCCAAATTCATTTCAGTATCAGCAAATGCAAAACGTTATAAAAGGCGACAACTTTTAAAAACGGTATAAGTTATGGAAACGATATAAACACCTTTTGGGTTCTCGATTTTAACGATTTGAGCAACCAGAAACAACGCAAAACATACAAATTTTGAGCTTTTGTTACGATTCCTATATAGAAAAATCCCTCCCTGCCCTCCAGACTCATTCGCGCTGCTGCTGTGACGTCATGTGCAAACAACCTATTGAAAAAGAATGTCTACATTCTTTCTTAAATCTAAAATTAGACAAAAAAAAAAAAAAAAATCACATTAAAAGGCATTATAGCACCTTTAAGCTGTTATCACCTGCATTCACAACTAATATAGGACCTCTGAGACCCAAGCTGCTGTGGTTTTATCATGTAGCCTAGGCGCTGCTAGCTCTCCAGTAGTCACAGAATGCTTAATGTCTGTATTCACACCCCCGATGTTCACATTTAGCTTTTGCATTACAGTTTTTACATTTACATAGACTAGTCTTTCTTCTTCTGTCCATTATTTCAATGGGCTAGACCCAGCTCTGCCTCTTTCATCTGGGGGTCAAAGAGATTAGAACGTTTGAAGTGTGCCAGGCACTAGCTGAGGGAAAAACACTAGTTCTTATGAGACCCGATGCCCTCAGCGAGAAGGAAAAGACAGACTGCAGTGAGAGAAAATGAGAGGGCTGCTTTGAAACAGCACACATCAGTGCTACGTGATGACACATATGCATTGTGAGTGACAAATAGTTTAACAGTAAGCCACAGTTTAGGGCCAGGTATATCGAGCGGAAGTATTGTACATCAACATCAAAAACAAACACTTCTCTCAAACCTCTTATCAGCTCTTGGCTAAAAAACATTGTTTGTGGGATGACTACAGGTGCAAAGCAGGTGGGTACTACAGTGAATACATAAAAGCTACATGGGAAATCCAGAGAACGGAGTTTGTAGCAGTCTGTAAAATACAATATGTCCCATGGATCTATGTGTTCCAAAACCTGCCTTGCTGTCATTTCTAACCTAAATGGAACCTAATAAGTGAATGGAACATTCTAAATACAAGGCTCTAAAATCAGGGTCCATAAAACTACTAGTAGGAATCTGTGAACTGTAAAACAAAGTGTATGATGTAGTGATGCACTGATTGTGATGTAGAGATTTTTTTAAACCAAACCCAAGTTTTCATTTAGCCAAAAAAAGAAAAGAAAAAAAGAAAAAAAAGGTAATTAAATATTTGGTAATTAAAGTAACTTGGTAACTGAATGGTGTTAAGGTTGTCGTGTTCTTAAGTTATAAATTAAATCAGTCGGTTCTTTGGTGCATCACTATCAAAATGTCTAATTGTGGTCCATTTGTTCAATAGCTTGTATAAAATAAAATAAAACATCTTATTTGACATTTAATTAAGTGAAACAACAAACAAATTGGAGATGGCATAGTACGTGAGGGTTAAGTAATTAACTTTGTCAACATCAGCTTAGCATAACATAATGTTGTTAATGTTATAAATGAAAGTTATTTTAAAGTGTTACCAATAAAATCTGGTTTTGGCAGCAGTTTGGCATGCCACACAAACAGCCGTCATCATGTGAAGTGCTACAAAGACTCAACTTACAATGGATTCCAATAGAGTTTGCATTAGCATGTTGCTAAGCTAACAACATGATACCCCAGTAAAAAAGTTGTTTTTTGGGCAGGAAACATCCTAAATTTTCTAAACTTGTGTTCAAATATTCACATGAAACCTACACTACTGCT